>NC_041347.1:25665207-25735207 GCF_004354835.1 Perca flavescens
TTAAAGGATCATCCCCTAAAACAATGTGGCAAGTAGACTCTTGCTGTGAGGAGCAAACTTCAAGGATTGACTCTGCTTTGTCACAAGACCAGAATCAGTGATTACTTGCCTTGGTGCAGTGTCTTTGTTATTGTTGGGCTTTAACCACAACATTGTAAGACCAAATAATGTCCAAATTTAGGAATCTTTTATTGCCAAGTATTATATTGTATTAAAAGGTCATATGTTAAATTAACCATTAAACTCCATTTAGAGCAATTTGATGTTGATGAAGAGGCAGACATTAGCCAGATTCAAACCTATGGCATCTCCACATCTATGGCCTATCTCTGTGCTTGTTACTTATCTACAAAGGAAGCGCTTTAATAGGAGCGCTGGTGTATTCCCTGGCCTGTCGGCCCTAAGTAGTTTTAAAATGGATGACTATGAGCAGGCTAATACTATTATGGTGATGTAAATTTTTTGGCGAGCGGGGCTTGTGATATTGGAACTGAATCTCAACGGGTTATTTATCCTCAACGTCAGTCACAGAGGCACCGCAGAGGCAGGAAGACTGCCAAGTGTGTGTGTGTGTGTGTGTGTGTGAAATTGGCAGGTCAGTTGAAACTGTTGCAATACCATGTACCATCATTGTTTATGTCCTGTTTTACTCCTGCTACCTGATACTTTGTTGGGTCCCTTAAGAACCTTAAGGTTTAGCTCAGGCTGGTAAAGTCTGTGGCCCAGGTCATGTTCAGGTTTGGTTAATTTTGGGTTATGATGACCTTATGTGTCATGTGTTTTAAGTAAGACACACAATGACCAAGAGGGAGAACTAAAGCAGAGAGAACATAGCCTGTCTGTCAGCTTGGCCAGCTAATGGGCAGTAGATGATTTAAGGAAACTTGCTTAAGTTTCCCAAAGTCATTCAAGGAAGGCTTATTCATTGTGGGGGGGGGGGCGTATTTGCGTCAGGGATATAAGTCAGGAAGACAACAAACTCCAGTGTGTGTGTTGATTCAATTTACACCGGCTTTACTTGTTCTTTTTTTCTTCTTCTTTTTTTCTCAGCATGCCGTTCTATTAGTGCAGTGTTGCTGCGGGTAACCGCGGCAATGGCAGGTGCAGTATGCGGTCAAACGCTGCCAATTGTAGTGAAAGCTCAGACCATATCATGCTCTGCTGGGCCTCTCTCTTTTTTTCTCTGCTGCTGATTGTACTGCACTGACAGAGAAAGAGAGAGAGAGGAGAGGAGAGAGGGAAGGAGAGGGAGAGAAATCAATGGAGGTAAAGAAAAACTGGACTGATACAGGAAGGACCGTGAAGAAATGAATGGAAAAGAGAGACAAGGGGGATATGAAAGGGGAGCAGAAAGAGAGACATAGATAAACCAGTCTGAGAGAGAAACCGAGGCAGAAACAAATTCATCCTCAGTCCCCCTCCTTCCTATATCTCACCATCTACAATCTCTCTCTGTTCATCCCTCCCTACATCTATTACACCCTTTCAATTTGAGACTTTTGAGTTGTGACTAAACTGCTAAACTAATAACATCCCCATCCGCCTCAGCTATAAATTAGTTTAAGTTATAAAAAATGGTAGTCTGCCAACACACTACACGAAAATGCTTAACATACGGTACCTAATCATCAGCATGTTAGCATTGTCATTGTTAACATGTTAGAATGCCGGCGTTAGTATTTAGCTCAAAGTACGGCTGTGCCTAAGTACAGCCTCAAAGAGCAGCTAACATGGCTGTAGACAATTGTTCTTGTTAGAGGCATGTTCATTTGGAAACAGATGACATTCCAGGTCCTTAGTGGTGGAAATAAGACAAAGGGGGAGTCAGTAAATGTCAAATGGCCTAAACCATTTCCTTGGCCCATCTCTAACACATCGCTAAATTGTTTTGCGCTTTATTTTATGGACTCACTTTAGTACATCTTTGCATAGCATAGGAAAGAGAGTAACTTTTTTAAATTAGGTACTGTTCCTCTCTTCTCTCCCTCTTCACCTCACGCCATCCTTAACTTTTACTGTGATAAACAGAGATGTCAGCGTGAGATCCAGCGGCACCAATAAATCTGCTACAATTTAATCACACATGATAGCTGATGTATCGAACCTCTTAGTTGGAATACTGCTGTGTTTGTCTTTGTGCAATTTCCCTCACAAGATTCTCAAGTCATAGAGTATCTAAAAGTACTTCTCGGCTGTTTTTCTTCAGCTTCACTTTCCCCTTCATGCACCCTGTGTGACCATTTCATGTTTACAACACTTTAACGTAGCCAGCATAGTTTTGGTCAGTTAGCAACAAGTGGAACTTTTCCCAAAAAAGGATGAGACTATGTTTGGACTAAAGCTAATACAGATGGGTAGATGATGTAAGAAGTCCACTGTTTGGTTGAAGAATTGATACACAGCTGCAGTTGGATTGTTGCAGTTGTATTTAGGAGTAAGTGAGGGAAAAGAAAAGTAATGCATTAGCCACATGTTTGCACTTATGGAGGGTAGGTAGAAAGATCTACATATATTCAAAAAGAAATTGCATCAACACATTTAAATAAAACCTCAATGAACATAACCACAACCACACTGTGGGAATGTGAGAATAAACAAGCCGCTGCGGAGGAGGGTCTGTTTAGTTCACATAGCATTCCGGGATGGGAGAAAAACGTTCTCTGGTTTATTGGCATGTCTTTAAACCAATCACAATCGTCCTGAGCGGCGCTAAGCGCTGGACGGAAACCTGTTGCCGCTACAAAATAGTCTCGGGAAGGAACTTGTTTTGGTGGAACGTGTAAATTCAAAAGTTCTTTTAGTCGTCCAACAGAAAACTCAGATTGGTCAGATAGTCTAGCTAGCTGTCTGGATTCACCCTGCAGTGATCTTAGGGGCAGTTAACCATAGTCCTCATGAATCCACCAGAGTTTAAAATTCCAACACATAGAAAGCAGACATCCGGCCGAAAAGAGTGCGTGCTGCGGGATATCCGGCGGCAATGGACCAATCCCGGAAGTGGAATGTTGTAGATATAACTATAACACATCAAAGCGAGCACTCTTACTTTGAAAGCAAGCCACTTCCTGCTACTACCCTGTGGCCACTGTGTGGAAGTTTCCATGGTTAAATAGTTTGCTGTGGTAGATGACACTTTTTTCAATTCTCTAATTAAATTCTGGCATAAAATGGACTTCTCTGACCAATCACTGGATTATTGGAGAATTGTCTGTAAATTCCCACCCCTAAAGACCTGTTAATCATATGGTTGTTGGTTTAATTTCTAGGTTGAGTGAAAACAAACCGGGGCGGGAAAGTAAATGATAACACCCTGATAAAAATGTGTTGCCAGTGGCCTAAAGGTTTAGAGGAGTGGATTTGTATTTGGAAGATGGCCAGGTGAAATCTTCAAATGAGCTGGGACAATGTAGGCGGGTGAGTTGTCAGCAACAATTAGTGAGGTTCCCTTTTGGTAATTAATCTCCCATGTGCCCAGCAGCAGAGGCCTGCCATTGTCCTGGGCAGCTCCACATGTGGATTTTCCAGAATGTAAATGAGGCAGTTGCTGGGAAAAAGCAACTGTGCCTTGCTTGTCCTTGGATACACAGAGTCGAGGAAATCTGTAAGAGAATCCTCTCGTATGTTTAGTTTATCCATTTTTTCTTTCTCAAACATGCATTAAAAATTCAATACTATACATTTCAGTTTTTCTCGCACTGCTCTCATTGCACCGAAACCCCTTTTGTCTCTGATTTCACTCAGGCTTCTGTGGGAATATTCTGTTAATGAGAGCAGCAGAGAAATACACAGCAGTGCTAATGAGCTACAGGCCTGTGGAATGTGAGACAAAAAAATCTGCACATTTGAAACTAATAGACAACATCTTATATAGACCCATTAGTAATACTAACCGTTTCAACACTGTGGCATGGAACTTTAACTTCTATTTTTCTAATGAATAATTCAGTTAAACCTGATATTCTTGGCTAGTCATTTCAATGTATCTCACTTAAGTAGATGATTTCTCCTTATTCTGCTCTACTTGATAATCTGTATGTTTGTATTTTATTGTCAGTTTAGCTATAATGCATGCTTGAATTGATTGGATAATAAACTGGTCATTTGGGGGTCTTGTGAATGATGTGTAAGCAGGAAGTTGGTGTAAACTATCTTCAAACCGTTTTAAGATTTGGTGCAAGAAAGTAAAAGATAAGAAGGGATTCATGTGGAGCTGGGAATTGTAGGTGAAGTAACTGGAAAATAATACAGCTTGTCTTTAAATGCAATGCTGGATTTTGGATTTTCTGCTGGATGAGGTATTTCTATGCTAATCTCATGAAGCCCATATGCTGATATACATGGCTTTTCAGTGATAAATCTAGTCTTTGTGTGGAGTCCACTCCGCTGCACCTTGTCAACATTACATTGATTAAAAAAAGAACACTGTGACATGTTTTTGTGGGGTGCATTACTTGAAAGGTTTAATAATCTAGATGAATCCAGTGAGCACAGCAGAAGTAGCAGAGTTAAGTAGGATGTCTGAGGTGAGCTGAGAGCTGTGATAACCAAGTGGAAGTTAAACTGATTCGTGGTGTTTAGTGGCCCGATTCACTGCAATGGATTTGATGCAAGAGAGTGAATCTTGCCTGGAGCTTTGCTGGATATATATATGTGATAGCACTGGGAATAGTCCCCCCCTCCCTCCACACACACACACACACACACACACACACACACACACACACACACACAATCCGCACTCTTCTGATAGCTGCATTTGCTTGCTGCATGAAGAGAAGGGACACACCTTTCCCATGCTCCCTGGTTAAGTGCAGTGCTGGACAGTGAAGAACACACACACACACACACACACACTCTCTCTCTCCCTCTCTTGCTACAGCAGCTGCAGTGTAAACTAATCTGTATGAGCTCCAATGTGCAGAATCCCTGACTTACAGAGATCTGATACCGATTCATCAGTCTCTATTTTTCATCTCTTTCACTCTTTCTGTCTCTCTGTTCAAAGCTTCAAATATAGTACATCCACATGCTCTCTCAATGAAACAGGCTGGTCAGGAGATTCCAGGCTCCGATCTTTGATTGATTTCACCAATAAATCCACTTCAGTCATGAGCAGGAATTTAAATGAAGGGAAGGAGGCAGTTTAGAGATCTTTAAAGCTGCAGCTCATCAAAATTGGTGATGTCTTCACAGTTCAGTTGTTGTGTTACCTTTTTATGATTTAAAACCCCAGTTTGCAATTGTTGCACGGTGCTATTTCCACCCCCCTGTAGCAGGTTCTACATGGCCTGCATTTGAGTAAAAGCCCCCAGCACTCTTACTGTGGGGCAGAACGGGCGCTGTACATCAATCGTAGATTGTGGTTTTAAGAAGCAATATTCCTCAATGGTGGAAAAGCCTTGTCACGCCACTAGAGAAATTTTCAATGTAGTACATGACTAGATGTCCTAGTTTGCCCTGGATTTGATGCTCAGTCACCGGCTCGGACAGTCTGCATATACAGATCGGTCAGTGTCCTTTTTATCTCTCCTGTGTCCTTTTTCAAAACTTTAGCTGCAACTCGTAAACATCTTAGTCATTGTAGATACAGTATAATAGCACTTTCACATATAAATTAATCAAATCTTAACTTTTGATTCAATAGAAGAAGAAAAAAACGAAAACGTATGTGGGCAGTGTTGTTATTTAAACCTGCATGTTTTTTTATTTTCTTCATTTCTACATGTAGGTGTGCAGGGGCATTTTTTTCAAATTACCAGCAGCCATGCGTGACTCAGATTCTGGTCTTTCTCCTTTCTCTCTCTCCCATTGCACACAACAACACAATATGGCTGCTGCAGGCACCAAGCTACCTATGGCTTTATCCACAAAAAAAAAAATGAAAATGTCAAGACAAACCAGAGAATGAGCTTTTTGGTTATAACGCAGTTTTCAATCTAATAAACTGTTCCCATGAAAAGACAGTGAAGTGTTAATCGTTCAATACAATGTGATTGTGTGTGTGTGTGTGTGTGTGTGTGTGTGTGTGTGTGTGTCTGTGGGTGGGTGAGGGTCAAAGGAGCCAAAACGTCTGGTGACCTCACTTACACTCTGACTCAACAGATGATATGTGATTAACCTAACACTGAACGACTGCTCCCTTACACTCTGCCTTCCGGTTTCTCATGAAGCTGACGGACAACATTTTAATGACTTTGACATTTTTCCTTCTTCCATACCCAGATAAAAAGAGAGATGGCAATGAGAGGAAATCTCACTTTAATCCCATCTGAAGTTCTCAACCCTAAACCAAAGATAAAACTCCTCATTTCCTTTCTTAACCAAAAAACAGCCATGTATATATGTGAGGTCTGTCTACTTAAAAAGGGGGAATCTTAAAGCAATGGTTAAATATTTCAGAAATATGCTTATATTCTTTCTTGCAGGGAGTTAGATGAGAAAATTGATGCAAGTTTTACCACGGGTTATTCTCAGGATTATTTCTTGGCCAGAAGCAGTAACATGACACTCCCATGTCTGTATTTAACAAACATACATATCCATCTTCTCATCTACCTCTTACACAAAGTATTGGAGCTATTCCTTTAAGCTCATACTCCTCCTCCTCATACGAATAAAGAGAGCATACTAACACACACACATAAAAATGATTATAGCCATTGTGGCACTTGTAGACCTCTTGGCCATGGCGTTGTGTGTCACATCTGTGTGCTGTGATGTGGCACTGACGGCCATTTTCTGACATTGGTGTTACCCTTAAGCTGGTCTTTAAACAGCAAAGTGTACAAAACCCTGTAGACAAATGTTATGTGAATATACACACGTATGTGTGTGTTTTTGAATAAAAAAAGAGAGATACTGGCTACAGCTATGCTTAGTTTTCTGCCGCTAACTAGCTTCTAGCTTAAGTTCACTGGACGCTAACTTCTCCACATACTGTAGGCCTACTTATCGTGCATCTTGCAGAGAGAGTAAAAGTGGGAAGCAGTTAAGTCAAATGAACAATAACACTACACGTTTTGAAACTGATCTGACATGCAGAATGTGTGTATGAGAAAGACACTCAGAATGTAGCGTGATTGTGGATGTATGGTCTATAAACTAAAAAATATGTAAGTATGTGTGTGTTTTTATGTGTGTGTACAGTGTGTTTGTGTAATTATAGTTTATATGTATAATGCATGTGTGCATGTGCGAATAATATGCAAGATATAAATTATATAAAAATCTTAATGTCATTTTGGGTCCTGTGGGATCCGACCCCATTGAGTTCTCCCGCGATCCCAGGAATAACAGTATCATTTGAGAATTCCAGCTGGGAATTCCCTTGCAGCTTTTACCGGCCTGGAATGTGACCGTAGAGATTCAGCGGAGGGATTTACCTCCATGTCCTCATATATCACTGAGCTGTCATAAGCTAACGTTGTGTCGTTGCCATAGGAGTTGAATCCAGGTTTATTCTTTGTGTTATGCATGTGGTCCTACATCTAGGTGTTCAACCCCTGCAGTGAGACTGACTGTTACAGTAGAAGAGTCTGATTGTCAATGCGGAGGCTGCACGGTAGCACACACTGATCCATCTTAACAAACTATTAAGTATTTTAATTAGTCAACATTTTCTTGAAACAAACAAAATGATCTGCCACTGGAGAGAGATTGTAATCCCTTGATTCCAAAACAAATCACCTAGTTTTGTATCATAATTTTTAATGATGTGCATATTGCAGAAACTAAATAAATCAAGCTTTATGAGAGACTTTATGAGCATTTTCCATCCATTTCAAGGAACATTGTATGCATCAGAAACAGATGGACCTATGTAAAAGACTGTAGGCAACCACTGCTCTTAAATTATAGTTTTATGCTGTAGACTGAGTACTATATTTTCTCGCTTGAACACCATTTTGACCATCTGAGAAAACTTAAGTTATGTCTGTCTAGACGAACCAGTAGTAAAACTTTCTCTTGAGAGACTAGACACTATAAAAACTATTTCTTTTGAGTTATGACCAGATGTTGCTGTTATTTTTAGAGGCTAAAAAGTAGACTCTATCTCTTTACAGAGTAACAAGACTGGTGACTTTTTTCTTGGCTAAATCCTAAATAACCAACAGTTAAAATGTTTTTAACCCCCCGTGCTTTCTGTATAGAGAGGAGGAGAGGAACGTGGGGGTCTCTGTAAGTTTGTTAAGGCTAATTGAAGGTCTTTAATGAGATGAACGGTGACTGATGCAGACCGGATGCTTGAAGGTTAGCTGGGTGCACTTCAACTGATTAAGAGGAATCAAGTTTTTCTTCTTTAAGGTTATAGTGAGGTTAACGATATTAAATAGACTGATCAATGCAAAGAGAAATGGAGGAAAAGCTGCTATAACATCAGCAGCACAGCATGAAAAAGTCATCTTTTTCATACAAAACAAAATACAAAAACTCTTTTCTTCTCATCAGGGTGGAAAACACACAAAATGGCATAAGATCATAACCAAAACTCTCCATGGAAATGCAGGCTAATGACATTCTTTAGGCATTAGCGTATCTTGAGGCGGACAAACCCACCACCTTTTATATAATCATGGAAAACTCTGGGATAATTGCCTAGCTTTGGAGCAAAATTGGACATTAAAGATGAATAAACCAAATGTGACAAATTTTACTTTACATGTTTAGCATGTCAGCAGTGTATTTAATACAACACCAATATCAGCAAGCTATGTCATCCTGATATATAAAAGGTATCAGTGATGAAAAAGAGCAACAGCTAACAGAGGCGGCCGGCCAAACTTGTTGAATAAATGGAAATCTGGAGTCCAGTGAAAAAAGATGGAGAGAGGCAAATAAATCCACTCTCCCATCTGTCAGCAATGGCAGGTTGTCTATATGTTGGAGAACTAAGCTATCCCACAATGCCCTGGTGGCCCTGCTGCCAGTCTCCGTGGTGACAAGCATTTCCCTGGCGAGCCATGATTGGATGAACGGACTGTGAGGGAGGACAGGCCTTCAGTCAGTGTGTGTGTAAAGATCTATGACTTCATATACCGAGAGTGAGGAATACCCACATGCCTGCTTCATACTTCATATGGACACACACACACACACACACACACACACACACACACACACACACACACACACACAGAGAGAGAAAGCGCTTGTTTTTGTAACTTGTGAGTAGGGCTGCACAATATTTAGTTTTCTTTATCGTCATTGCGATATCAACTGACGCAATAAACACATTGGAAAAGGCTGCGACACATCCGGAAAGACACTCAGAGATGTTTTGTGTTCAGAGAGCAGGTCAGAGATATAAACAGGTGCCTGACCATGCAATACTTTATACTACATATATATATATATATATATTAGGGCTGTCAAAATTAACGCGTTAATTTTTGCGTAAATTTTTTAATATTTAACTCGTTAAAAAAAATTTACGAAATTAACGCAGCTGTGTTTGTTTACTTCATGTGGCGGCTGAGAAACGTAATACGTCTCCATAACAGCAGGCAGCGCTACTCTGTATTGTTGCCCAAGTAATGAAAACTGGCAGCTGATTGGACGAACGCGTCACATGGGTTTGTTGAGATGGGATATTGAGAGCCAGACTGTCATGGCGGCCGTTCAGAATACGATCTCATATTGTACTAAGATAGTTCACTGAAACATGTTTCTGAAAACATTTTAAGCGAGAAATAGGCCGTGCAGTTGCTGAATCTGTCTTCATTTCAGCTCAACAAAGGTCAGTTTAGAAGATTTTCGTCAGATTTTGAGAGACTAGTCACCTCACTCCGCTCGCCATTTCCAGGTGAGTCCCGACTGCCCTGCCGCCGACTGAACATAGGCTCGTTGGAGATGAACTGCTCCTCGCCTGTAAAGTAGACGAGAGCAGGCGACAGCAGCCGGGGACGGTGACAAAAATCTGCTCTCAAGTCAGACAGTTTCTAGCCGTTTCCAGCAGCCTTCAGCAGGACTAAATAAGCCAAATTGTTGCTGCTGTTGTTCTGAAAGATATTAAACATTCTGAACTTAGCAGAACCTTTCCTTGTTTGTTTTTTTCTTCATATTTGCAAAGTTAAATGATTTAGCATTTAAATATCCATTATTATAAGCTTCAGTCTCAATTTAAAAAAGCGATTAATCGCGATTAATTACAGCAAATTGTGCAATTAATTAGTTAATTTTTTTTAATCGATTGACAGCCCTAATATATATATATATATATATATATATATATATTAATTGCACAATTTGCTGTAATATATATATATATATATATATATATATATATATATATATATATATATATATATATATATATATATATATATATATAAATAAATAAATAAAAATTGGGTCCTGAACTTGATCGGAAGCCAATGTAACAAGGATAAAACAGGAGTAATGTGCAACATCCTGCTGGACCTGGTCAACAGCCTTGCAGCAGAGTTCTGGACCAGTTGTAGACGGTCCTGCGACAACTTGCTGAGACAAGTGAAAACGGAGTTGAAGTAATCAAGCCGGAAATAAATAAATAATATAAAACCATGAATGATCATCTCAGGTTCACATTGCGAAACAACGGCTCTAAGTTGAGCAATGTTTCTCAGTTGAAAAAAACATGTGCGGGTTAGTGATTTGATATATTGGTCAAGAAACATATAATGATCAAATATAACACCAAGATTTTGGAGTTTGGACTGGACAGCTGAAGAAAGGGACCCCGAAAGCTGAACAACCTTGGAGGCTGTAGTATCGGGAGTAACAATAACGACTTCGGTCTTATCTTCATTAAGCTGCAAGAAATTGTTCGACATCCAGTCCTTAATGGAAGACAAACATTTGAGCAGTACTGACTCTTTGTTAGTCTCTTCCGGATTAAAAGAAACATACAGCTGGATGTCATCAGCATAGAAATGATAATGGATATCTCCAAATTGCCTAAATATAGGTATGGCCTAGGGGAAGCATATACAACGTAAATAAAATCGGACCAAACACAGAGTCCTGAGGCACCCCACAAGAAAGGGCAGCATTTTCAGAAAAATAGGGGTGACACAGAAAAAGTTCTCTCTGAAAGATAAGAGATACCAACCCAGTGCTTAAGTCTTTCAAGCAAGATGGCGTGATCCACCGTATTGAAGGCTGCGCTAAGGCTCCAGCAGCACCAAAACCGAACATTTACCTGCATCAGAAGACCTCATTAAATCATTAGACACTCTAAGAAGAGCGGTTTCTGTAGTGTTTCTGATGGAAACCAGATTGAAATGTGTCTAGAATGTTGTGTGTGGCCAAGACAGCAGAGAGCTGTTTAGCAACAACCTTTTCTAAAAAAAAAAATTCTAATGAAAGGCATCTTAGAGATAGGCCTATAGTTTGAGGGAGTTGATGGATCCAGATTGGTTTTCTTCTATAGTGGCTGAACAACTGCATGTTTAAAATGCAATGGAACACAACCAGTTTGCAGAGAGCTGTTGATTATAGAGCGCACACAAGTACTCACAGACACAAGGTCATTCTTAAATAAGGAAGTTGGTATAACATCTACCAGGCTCGAGGAATGTTTCATAATGCTCACCAAGTCAGTGAGTTCTTGTAGTGAAATAGGAGCAGAACGATTCAAAACTGATGGCTGAGTGGAATGAACAGAACATGCAGTAGCAGATAGGATGATGCTATTCCTGATATCTCTGATCTTAGTTTCAAAGAAAAATAGAAAGTCACTACAGTCCTTATCTGAAAACACAGGCACTTCAGGAGGAGCAGGATTGACAATGTTGTTGACAGTGTCAAAAATGATTTTGGGGTTACGCTTGCTGGAAGAAATAAGGTTAGAATAGTAAGATGTCCTTGCCTCCTTAACCATATTATTATATTCAGATAATAGTTGTTTGTGAGAGATCTGGTGAACATGAAGCTTGGTGGCTTTCCACTGTCGTTCAGCCCTCCGACATATACGCCGAAAACAGCGATCGTCATAATGGTGCAACGCCTGTGAGCTAGTTCAGGCAGTCTACACGCGTGATGTGCTTCACTCTCCGTATCATTTATCAAACACACCCCATCATCAGTCTATTTAAGCTGCAAAATTCCCCCCATCTCTCCTTGTCAATGCTGCTGCTGTCCTGAACCTGTATTGCTGCCTGCTCTTTAAGCACCACCACCACCACCCCAGCTTCCACCTGCAGGCTCCGGCCATGGGGGAAGCTACTTTATCATCACTCCATGATATCTCATGTAAACCCAATCTGCGGGGATTGATGAGGTCAGAGTCTGGCTGCCAAACACAATATTCACAACGTGAGTTGTCTGACTGAAATATCGTTATCGCAATATTCAACACATTGCATATTTTCCTCATATCGTGCAGTCCTACTTGTGTAGGACCTTGTGTTGATTTACATTCATGTCCTTGCCCTAACCTTAACAACGAAGAGTAATGGAGTAACATTAATTTGGAGTTGTGGTTGTGTCCACTTGATGAATGTAAGTGCAATTTCAATCTTGAGACACAAGTGGATGAACTAAAGAAAATAGTTTATTATAACAGATAATATGTGGAAATTAAGTATTGGCAGGAAGTCTTTGGTGCTTAGATTCTACAGGGAGATTTGTAATCGAGGGGTGTCTGCCCTGAGTAGTAGCAAGATAAATCCCCCCATGGAGAGAGACTCATATTTAAACAGAGGCAGCAGCAGGATGATGGGCTAACGAAGGAGGTGTGTCGCTGAGCTATTGAATGAGACCAGCTAATAAGAACAGTTGGTTATGATTGACAGTCCCAGACAATGAAAGCAAGGACATAATAAGTGAGCATGTGTGAGAGGAGTGAATGGCAGGATGCATGATAAATATAAATACAGGCCTAAGCATGCAAAAGGCTAGTCGCTCTAGCTTCATATTCACTCACCTTTTAAGCTGTGTTAAACTCCTGAGTGAAACATCTGGCTCTTTGTCAGGTACACGTTTTCCAGCAATTATCACAAATTGAGATGCACCGATTGACCGATTTTCACGTGATCGGTCATGACTGGCGACCGGCAGGTCAGTCTGACATATGCAGATTTTATGCCAGTCAAATGCACTCGGGCGCCGCATGATTAACATCGCGCGAGATCAGTGCACTGCCGCTCAGTCAGCTGTTTATGAAATGTTATAAAGTCGTAATTATACACCTGCTCTGCAGAGCCGTCTGCTCTCAGGCGAACGGTCAGCCGCTCTCTCCCCTCTGAGGCTGAATAACTGGAACCTGAAAACCGCGGGTCCCGTGAAATATGACAGCTACAGTTTATTGGAAAATAGCGTCGGGCACACCTACTTTGATGAATTTACTGTTTATCAGACCCCAGATGAGACAAGAAGCAAACGTTAGCGAACGCTGCGGTGACGGTCCTTCTGCCTCTGACGCCCGGCTGCAAGAGACGCTGTATTCCTCCGACACGCTGTATTAACGTTACTGTTTAAAATGCTTTCCAGGTTAGTGGGGGTGCATACTGGTCAAAACCAACATTAAAAACTTAGTAATCTTCCCTCAGCGTTTAGTCTGTTGCTAAACTGTGTGTAAAATGAGCGGTGACGTTTATGTTTTCAGGTAATGTTACTGTTGACGTTCAAACAGGCCTGTGTGTGTGTTTTGAGAAATATCTTTATACTGCAAGGCTATATTTATTTTATGTATATATATATTAAGTTGGATATTGGATGTGAAAAGAAGGAAATGGTTCTTCCATAACATTGCACTTGTAATGTTGCACAATGTGTGTGAATTCCCCACACCAGGAGTAATTTATATAGTTCTATTTTATCGATCGATTATCTATTCAAAAAATGTTCTATGTTTTATGCAAAATGTAAAATGTTCTATTAAAGAAAAGACAGAAAATAAATATTGGTGTGTGCTGTAAAGTGGTTAGAAAATATGAAATCAGAGAGGATTTCAGCAGTTCAAACTCAATGAAAAATCGGAAATCGGAATCGGCCTAGAAAGTTGTAATCTGTGCATCTCTAATCACAAACCTTGTCTGTCTGGCATTTGGTCCCAAACGTGTAGTGTGCACTGGGTTTATCAGAGTTTTTATACTAAAAACAGCTTTCAGCTTCAAACTTCAATTATGTGGCTATAGGTTGTCTGATTCCTTCCTGATCTATCAATTAGCTTTTTTTGTCGATTGGATTTGTTGGATAATTGCTTTAAGAAACACAGGGCTGAGCAGTAGTATTGTAACATAGTCAGACCAGCGTTGGATGTAGGCTATCAGCTGATCCTGTTTCTAATGTAGCACACTGACTCCCATGATGCCGCAGAGGACGGGAGAGCGGGAGAGAGAGAAAGGCCTATTTCCCTCCATCCTTATTGATCTCTCTCTCTCTCTTTCTCTTTCTCTCTCTCTCGCTCAGATGTCGTCCTCTATCACGCTTTCACACTCATTTTAGCTTTCTCTCAGGGATACTTTCAGTCTTTCATCACTATCAGCTCTTTGCATGTCATCTCTTTAAACTTTTTCTCACATGCCAATCCTTGCTTCTGCTCTGCACTGTAAAATTGGATGAAGAGTATTACACCATGGATGAATATATCTGAATGCATTAGAGCATACAAAAAGTAGGTGCTCCATGCTAACACGTAAAGGTACCCTGTGGAGGGTTTGACCACTAATAGTGCTATGGAGTAATGTTTTTACGAGTGGGTCCATATTCTTTGTAAACATAGGTCAACATGTCACAGGAGTCACAGGACTCGGCTACTGATAGGGTATTATCTGACTCGCTGAGCCCATAGCGGCTGCCGCAGCTTACATTGCATGGCAGCCCGCCACCGGCCACACTTTACGACTTCTTTGTGTGTTGTCGGTGTTAGACCTGAAGGATGCACACAGTAGGTTTTAGTGAGAAACACTGAATGTTAACATTACTTTGGTTTGTTTAAAAGAAAACTCCACAGGGCACCCTGAAACATACAGTGCAATAGAAGGCAACTACCTTTATCTAGTAACCAGCAACAAGACTGGCCATAAGGGATGAATTGCAAAAATAGCTTTTAGTTAGTTATAGTTTTATTTTGGGAACTGTTTTGGATGAGCAACCATGGATTCATCCTCTGTGCAGTGATTTTTAGCTGTGCCCAGTCTTCTGTGATATACCACCACTAGAGCTACAATTTGTCGTTTTGTGACATGATGATGCTAGCAGCCTACTATCGTGTCCCATTTCAGGAGCCACCTGCTTCAATGGACACAGCCTGTTACAGTGTACTCTTTGGAGGACTGAGTGTGCACCTCTTGTCCTCTACCTCAAATAAACTGATTACAAGGGAGTCACCATAGCCTTATTGCTGAATCTAAAACGAGATAGGTGTCTTGCGTGCAATAGATTTTGTGATATTTAGCCAATTTATGGAAAAGGACATTTCAAATTGAACAACCTTTTCAACTTTTGACATTCTTCTCAATCTTGTAGACTTCTGAAGAGTCCTCTGCTGAAATGGGACACAGCTGCAATTTAAATGGTACCATTAAACTTGCCTTCAATTAGTGTGGTGTATGCTTATGTGCTAGCAGTGTATCTGTCAGTGACACATGAAAAGAGTCCGATATTACCATGGGCTCGTAATAAAACATGTCCTGAAAAGGCCTGTATAATTAGAAGTGAGTGGGCAAAAAGCCTTGATATTCACGACCACACTATTTATATTTCATCCTTGGACATTTTACTGTCCCCCATGGATCAATGTCGGTGGTTCGTGGGAGTCTCTGATGTGTTGATGTTTTTGGGCTCTGGCTGAGAATATTTCTTTAATTCGATTCAAAAACAAGCCTGAAGCAGTCAGACATTGTTGGCACCACTCTGTAAGCAAGTGGGAGTAAATGACAATCAATAAAAACCACTGCATCAACAAAAGATAAAACAACCAACATGGTATTAAAAGAAGTGAATGAAGGGGAGGAAGAACATGTAGTTGGTGTCAGAGAGTCTCTGGAAGGCCTGCTGACAGTATCCAGGGATGGAAATGGAAATACATTGATACTAATCTTAGTGCTAAAAGAGTCATAATGGCCAATACCCAATGCAAATGTATTATAGTTTGTATTAAGTGTTTATATTCCTCAAACTTATATAATTGCTTCGATATACCATTTATACTAACAAGCTAGTGGCAAGCTAGACAGCAGGTAATGTAGGGCTGTAAATGGTTTACATACACACACTGATTGGCTTACAGTTGCCCTTCTGTCTGTTGTATGTCACACAGAGAACAAACAGAGTTAGACAGACACTAGCCATGCCCTGCTGTTTAGACCAGTGGTTCCCAACCTGGGGTCCGGGCACCCCTCGGGGGCGGCAAAGATCACAGGGGGTGCGCAAGTCTTTATCTGGTTTTAAGGTTGAGGTAAAAAAAATATATTTGCACATGTTAAACAAATTATGATAATACACTAGAATATATAACGTATACAAAAGTCTGTATAAAAACTATATATTTTTGTTCTCGCTTAAAATTGTAGGCAGGCCAAACCTCCAGGACCTCTTAACCTGGGGCCCTTGCTGTCATCAAGTCAGCTGCTAGCTGCTATCATCCCGCCACGGCATCACTATTTTATGAATGAAACATGGCGGAGAAACGTAAAAGTGCTGATAACTCCTTTGTATCAAAAAAGAAAGTAAGGCTCTATCTCGAGAGTTACCTCAACTTCGGTTTCGGGGGGGCTCAGCTTTTCATAGACATAAGTAGGGGGGGCGCCAAGGAAAAAATGTTGGGAACCACTGGTTTAGACACAGGTGTGTATGTTACATATCCTGCTGTTTGGGGATTCTGTATTTGAAAGTGTCTATCTGCTCTGTTGATGGAGCTGTGTAAAATATTTCTACACATTTACAGTAAAGACATTAAAAGGCCTGAGTCTGTGTGTGTCACTTTGTGTCACTTCCAAGCCATTAAAAGTCCTCCATTAAACACTCTCTTCCTGCCTCCTTTGCTTCCAGTATACAGTAAAACCAAACTTTTCATGACCAGCCCACACACACTGCACTGCCAGCCTCCTCTTCTTCTCTGTTCCCCAAAGATTTCAGGCTGCAGTACTTTAGATTCAGTCAAACATTGATGGAAAAACACTCTCTCGTCAGTCCCTGTTGTCGTAGATGAATGTATTCATTGGTGCCAGGGAGAGCACACACATGTGTAATGTGTGCATCTTCTGAGAGTGTTTTTTTAATCAATTTGGTGTTGTCTACAGGATCCGAACCTGCGCAGGGAAAGCTCAGTGGAGCAAACTCTACCATAAATATGATTTGTCTGCTTTAGTTTTCTTTGAATGGAGGCATCTGCCCAAATATGAATATACTGTATGTTATGGCATCGTCCACTGGAGAGGGACCTGAAAACCAAAAAGGAATTCCACTTCACTGATCTGATATGCAGCTGATTTGTCATAGGACTGCATGTGAACCTGGTCCAGATCAGACAGAAAAAGATCAGATTCCATGTGTGTTGTCTTTCCATTCATGCTGTGCTTTAAAAAACATGTTGAAAAGGATAAACACTTGAAGCTTCAGTGTTGCAGGATGAACATGGCTTTTGTGTTAATATATCATCTCTGATCGAAAATATACATACTGCAAAACAGAGGTGTCATCTATAGTTTTCACTTTGAAAGAAACACTTAATACATTTTATAAATGCACTTAAACTATAGAGTGGTAATGTGCTCTGATTTATCACTGTATGCTGTTTTAGCCATTTTTGGGGGTCCCCCACACTGCATCTGTGTGTGCGTTTGTGTGGCAAGACTGTGATCAAGCTCTGCAACATGTTAATAATTGAACTGGGTACTATCCTTAGAGGCTATGCACATTCACACACTTACACTTTGCATACTAAAAAGCACACACACACAAACAAAGCAAACTATATTTTGTGCACTGTCCCCATTGTGCCATTCGTGGCTACACTTTTATGCAGTTTTGTCATGCAAACACACTAGCATACTACTGTATCGCTTTTTAGAAGTGTCTGAATTAGTGAGGATTTCGAGGAGGTGAACAAGGACAGAGGAGAGAGAGAGAGAGAGAGAGAGAGAGAGAGAGAGAGGTGGGGTGAGCAAATGAAAAAGAAGTGGAAAGAAAGACCGAGAAGAAAAATCCCATTTCCATTGCTTCACACAGAGAGAGGGAGAGGAAGCCATAAGGAGGATGGCAATGTGACAAACGTCTGGCCATAAACTGAAGCCAAGAAGAGACGGATCTAAAGGGAGGGTAGGGAGGAAGAGTGAGAGAGAGGGGAGGAAAAGAGAGAAAGAGAAAGAGCAGAATATGTAATTAAAGCTGTGATTACCAGGGTCTGAAATCATTTCTCCCAGTCTGCTGTGTTGGGCTTGGCCCCTGGTCCATCTCTGGAAACTCCAATTAGTTATTTAAGTGTGTGTGTGTGTGTGTGTGTGTGTGTGTGTGTGTGTGTGTGTGTGTGTGTGTGTGTGTGTGTGTGTGTGTGTGTGTGTGTGTGTGTGTGTGTGTGTGTAACGTAGAGTATACACCTTACCTTACCTTACATACAACTTGTGTTTGTGGATTTGCGCATGTGTGTGTTATTCACAGTGTGTGAGACTTTATAGTGGATCAATAGAAACCCTTGTTGTCTGAGGATGAGAAAGGTCAGTGATAACTGCTGATGTGAGAAACCTTACAGTTGACTGCACTGATCCAGGACCAAATACTGGACAGCTAGACTAATCCATGTGGGTCTTAATGCCTTCTTCTTACAGTGTTTTAGTATAGGTTCTGATAATGATACCCAGCTCTAGATATGGATATAGAATGTAAGTTTACAAGCAATAAATATTGCTGTACTGCTGTATTTTTTTTTTCAATATGTATACATATTATTATAATTGTACAATGAATACTTGTAGGTGCTATGTTGCTGACAATTGATCCTCTTCCTGAGTTACTAGGAACTTTTGTAAATGGTCAAGGGTGTGCAATAATGTGTGTGGGAGTTTTGGAATTTTTACAAACATGTCGCTTATTTGTTTAGTAAGTGAATGGAAAAGATGAATTTTATCTTCACTTTCATCTGAATTGCACTGTTACACAGTATTTCAGCCTATGGTAACCAGTTTGCAAGACTGTGATCTGCAGTTTAAACCTTTTTTTTGTCTCCAAGGTTAAGGATTTTTTTTTTTTTTTTACCAGCCGTTGAAGCTGTTCTCTTAGAGGCAGTTTTGGTATTTAATAATCAAGCATTTCTAGGAAAGCCTGAATGTTGAATCTGCTTTTTTCCCTCTGATTTCTTTCTGCTACAAGCTGCTGAAATGTCACCATTCTTTACTCCTTTCATTGCTCGCTCACCCTGCTTCATCCTTTATCTCTTTCTCTCCTCCTCTTCCTCCCACCATCCTGTCATTTATCCATGCATTCAATCAACCTCTTTGTGTTTCAGTAGCAGCAGGCTTAGATTTATGTCTCCCTTAACAGAAAAAGAGGGCTACACCTTTTACTCCCTTTCACTACCTTCACTGACAAAAGGTGCTCATAAAACACATGCACGCAGCCACACACACACAAACACACACATATATACCGAACACCACACACCACAAGCTCATGCAGGTATAAAATTAGTAAGACTTATGATTATTGCTTCAGCGTGCCACAGAAAACAAAAAGGCCTTAGTGCTTTGCTGTTCATTTCCACTGGCTCTTTCTCTGTTTGTGTAAATGTGTGTGTGTTAGCATGTTAGTAGTTTCCAGACCAAACCAGCTCTATTTTAGGACTGGTGCTGACATGAAAAGGAAAAAAATCAAGAACAGAATATAATGATACTTAACAACAAGAGGGAAAGAAAAAGAAGGTGAGAAAAATTAGGCAACTTTGCATCTTAACAAAAGATGAGGTTAAGGGGCAGGCAAGACATATGTTTGTGTTCACAATCTACTATATGGCTCTACTGTACTAGTGTCCCTATGAGTCCAGGCTTATACTGTGTTAGACCCCTATAGCATTCCATCCCTCCTTCTGTCTTTACAGTATTACCAACCCCCCTTTCTTTCTCTCTCTGGGGACTCTCTCACAGGAATGTTTCCATTCCCAAGCATTCAAAAAAAGACAAAATTGCAGGGGTCAGTGTGCGTGTGCGTGTGCGTGTGCGTGTGCGTGTGTGTGTGTGTGTGAGTTTGTTTGTCTGCCTCTCAGTGTGCATATCTCTGTGTATTGTGTATGTCAAAATGGAGAGCAAGAGTCAAAAAGAGTTTGTGTTTCCTGCTGTGTGTGTGTGTGTGTGTGTGTGTGTGTGTGTGTGTGTGTGTGTGTGTGTGTGTGTGTGTGTGTGTGTGTGTGTGTTTTTGTGTGCTGTTATTGATCAGGTCTCTCCTCCATCAATGGTTATCGGAGGCAGCAGCAGGTCCAGCGTACTGCTCCACATTACTCACAGTGTCTACTCTACACTCACACACACACACACACACACACACACACACACACACTGGCTCTCCTGTCCTCTGTTTCCCCTCCTCTATTAGCAGATAGCGTATTCAAATGAAACCGAAATGAAAGTGGGCTTTGTGATTCTACATGATTAGAACTACTCAGATTGAATATTGAGCCGTACAGGTTGTTTTAAATCATCCCATCCTCATCCATCATCCTCATAAAAAATACCACCCGCATCTCCATCCTGAATCCTGATCCCTTCCTGCTTTTAGGGAGGGATGTCAAATATGATGAACTCTCATCCTCCCAAGTCCTCTAAGCTAATCTCTAATCGTAATAAATTATAACTTTATACCACGACTTCATCATGTGATATCTTACCTGGAGCATTTATATGAAAGAAAGTACCTGTTGGTTTTTTTACTAGGATTGGTATGAAACAATCCCATAACATCACTCTGTAGGACTAACATTGCTCAGGCCCTAAAGTAACCCTAACATGCCTTCACTGCCATGTGAAGAGAGGCAATTTCAGCTATCTGTAGTTACTTTATTCTGTCAAATGTATCCCTGTAGCATCTTTCTGCTTGTCAGTCAGACTCCACACTCTCCTCTTCAACTCTTCTGGATGTATGAAGTGTATTTTAGGTGAAAATCAATGGAGGGCCGCAGCTCTCTTCTCAACTCCCCTCTGTCAGATGGAGAGCAGCAACACGCACAGTGTGCTGTTGTTTGCTCACCAGAGAACTAGACGGAACCCAACACAGTAGACATTACAATAAACTGAATGGAAGTGAATTGTACGAAATACAGCATAAAAGAATAGAACAGAACATGGTTAAATAGATGCAATTATAGATGCATACAAAGGAGGAAGTAAGAAAATACAAAATATTAAAATAAAGGTAAAGGTAAACACAATATTGTATGATTTTCATGGTCAGATGTCAGCTTGATGCCTGAGCGATTGTAGCAGGAAGTTATAATGTTCAGTAGAGTATATGAAGGCAGCAGGAAGTACCAAGTAAGGAATAATGTAGATAATGTAGCGCTGTTAGCGATCCCTGTTTTCTCTACTCTCTCATTTTGTGATCCGCTGATCAGCGGTATGAGTTATATATGAGCACCAATATTGATCTAAAAATATTTTTAATTTTTTAAATGATCCTCCAGAGTCTATGATCAGAACTCTGTCAATTATATATACGGTCAAGCAACAATCTATAGTTAGCAACGGTCTGTTATACTGCCATGATGAGCCAACCAGACTCGAGTATACAACAAAGTCGTGCAATAATGTGAATTGGACTCTGGATACAAAAGGCAGTATCTTCTATTGTCTTAGTAGAGTCTGTAACAGCAGGGGGTTCTACTGCTCACTATTTCTGATGGAGACAACAATGTTAAATAGACGCTTACTGAGATAGCAGTAAGTTGTAATGTTTTGTAGAGACTTTGGAGGTATAGCAGGTGCTTCTAACTCTCAGTGGAAACTTTTCAGACAATGGGATGGTCTACTCTCTAGATATAACTGGAGGTTTTTGATGTTCAATAGACTCTACGGGGTTTAGCAAACTATGGTTCTGCTTTAGTATGACTCAATGGAATCGGCAGAGGTTATACTGCTCAGTAGACTATGGTGACAGCAGGAGGTTCCAATGTTCAGTCAGCTCTCTTTACTGTTGGGTCTGGGCACTGTTATGATTAGTAGACTGTATGTGGTTCTAGTAGACAAAACAGATTCTACTATAGACTCTTAAGACAGCAGGAGGTTATTTTGTGTATTGATCTCTATAGAGACTGAGGTTCTAATGTATAGTAGAATCTATGGAGACAACAGAGGGCTCCACTGTTCAGTGCCTTTTTAATGAGTTCAGGTCCCGGGACATCAGGCCACACCACTCATATCTTGGATAACTTAAGAGTGAATGGACTAGGAGTTTCACTTCATTATAATGCAGAGTCAGAAGGTCCTGTCTGGTCTCTTAGGTGGTTACAAAATGAATTACACTCTGGCTCCTATTAAATACAATGGAGTTTAAAGGGTAACATTAAATAACACCCAGCTCTGTTTCTGGTTTCGCCTCTTTCTGCATGTCTCAAGGGTCATTTTAACTGCATCACTTAAGTTACAGTTTTTTTTGATTGCTAAACGACAGTGGGCACAACTGGAGTCACAGTCTGCACTACCAACAGTAACCTGAGCTAAACAGTTCACATCACCTGCAAAACTCATTCAAAGCAACACAACTCTTAACAGGCTCAGTGCAGCCAGACACTCAGATAACACACACTGTCACTCAGAACACACTGAGAGTAAAAACACTAGAATCAAACACCAATACACAGATTACAAACTTTCTCATCTTTACAGTTTGAACAATTTGAGTGACTTGACACTACTCAATAGTTTATTTAAGGAAAAAGATATAGATTTTATAATATACCAATTTTTACATAAGGTAAACAAGAAGGAATGAAAATCAGCAGTTTTCTTCAATATAGTATTTTGTCTGTGGTAATTTATGGAATTACTGGGGGAAAAAAACTAAAGGTACATACGTAACAGCAACAAAGAATAGTGTGACTAATCCTGCCTCTCTCCAGCATCATGTGGCAAGTTTTCTTCATCAGACTGTAGTTAGAGTTTTGCAAATGTGACTCCAGTTGTGCCCACTGTCGTTTAGCAATTGAAAAAAAATTGTAAACGTGTTCATAAAGTGTGAAAAAAGTCTGACTTTGAAGTTATTGATATGGCTATACCACTATTAAAAATGCAAGTGCATTAAATGAAATGCAGTCTTTGACTGCAACCAAGCTGCAGTATTAGGATGTCAACAGTCCGAATATTTGTCCCTCTTCTAATATGCTCTACATTTAAACATGCCTCTCAAGCCAATCAGATGTCATGAACACGGTTATCCAGTTTGTATTTATTATTCTACCAGCAGTTCTCAGTGTTTTAGAAGTGTCTTGTATCAGAGGCTAAAGGTTAAAAGGCCTTACTAATGAACTTTAAGCCAGTCCTCTGCTGGGAAGCAGCATGGTACGACATCTGTCATAACACACACAGTCACACACACATTCATACGCAAGCAGGGATACAGAAAGAGCGGAGCAATAGGTGTGTTTTCTATCGCAATTACTGAAGTCCACCCTTCCCTTACTACATTCCTCACTCCATTTTATTTCGGCGCCCATGTTATCCAATCTGTCCAGCCACACCGGGTGCGTAGCGTCCGCGTCGGCCCGCGCACTGCAGCGATAGTTGTGGCGTCTCCTCTATTTCTTGCACGAGACGCGAGCATATGTGTCAAGCCAGGCAGGCAGTCACATACAGGAAGACCACAGTGCAGCCGGATACTTGGGCACAAAAACAAAACACATAGGTTCATGGTGATTTTGGCTGTCTTGACTTCTCACAGCGAGACACGCAATCAGGCACACGGAGGTAGAGACCGACGGATGGATAGAGAGAGTGACACACACACACACACACACACACACACACACACACACACACACACACACACACACACACACACACACACACACACACACACACAGAGCCACATATAGGCTACAATTACCACAGTTTTCCGCACTCAGCCTGTCTCTTTCTATCGGACAGAGAGAGAGAGAGAGAGCTAGAGAGAGGGGAGAAAGATCACTTTGTGACCGGCGCGTAGAAATATGCGTCCGGTGTGAATGGCCAGGCGCACAATGAGGCACGATCAGGCACGTATCTACGCTACGCGACACTTGCGCACCCGGTGTGTTCCAGCTGTGACGAGCAGTGACAAAAAGTGTCAGATCAGTGACACAAGTGCAAATGTGCCTTGTCTGGTACGTCTAGGTCACAGATTTTCTCAGAGTGAGCAGTCGTCCCGTTCATTATCCCCGCTGGTCATTCCTGCTGATATTCCCAGCAGTATTCTAGTTAAAACGGGGGCAGCGATCTGTCTCCCAGCGGATACCGGCCTGCTTCCGTTCCCCACTTCCAATGTCCTGGTTCAGCCACATAATAATAGCATCTACCTACAGCAATGTCTGAGTGTGTGTGTGTGTGTGTGTGTGTGTGTGTGTGTGTGTACGTGCGTGTGTGTCTGGATCTTTGAGTGCATTTAAAAAAAAAAAAGATGGAGTGGGAGACAGGAAATAGACATTGTTTTTTCATTTATAATTCCTCTTTTTAAAAGTTTAAAGTTCAATCCTTTTTGTTACAGTTGCTTTAATGTTAAGACACTGTTTGATGACTGTAGCATTGCTAGCATTCCTCAGAGACATGTATGGGCATGACTGACTTTTGGATTTTGTGTGTGGTATGTGTGTATGTCTGATGCAATAGGCATACAATTAACAAGGAGACAAGCATCATGTTCACACACACACACACACACACACACACACACAAACACGCACATGCACAGACACCCAGTTTCCTGCAGGCTTGAATCTTTAGAGCCCAGTCAGTATCACAGGAGGGGTAAGGAAAGTAAGTACACACACACACACACACACACACACACACACACACACACACACACACACACACACACACACACACCCTCCAGCCTCCTAACTGTATTATGGATTTGACCTCTAATATGCTAATTCTCAGAGCGCAACGGGTGTTTACCAGATGCACACACACACATAGACACACACACACACTTCCTGCAGGCTTGAATCTTTGGAGCACAGTCAGTATCACAGGAGGGGTAAGGAAAGTAATTACACACCCACACACACACACACACACACACACACACACACACACACACACACACACACACACACACACACTCACTCACTCACACATAAACACACACAAAAACACACACAAAAACACACAAACACACTGATGATAAGGAAAAGTGACAGTGCTCAGCATAAAGTTGCTGTTCCAATGTGCATATGTCCCTCTATCCCACCAAAAGAGTAGTGGAAAAGCATCCTTTTATGTGTGTGTTTTACTTTTTCAGAGCACTGTTCTATGTGTTAAACATTTGTATGTGTCTGTGTGTTAGGGTGTGCTGCCCAACTAAACGTAATTAGCCCACCAAAACCACAGAGCTTAGAGGTACAGACCAAACCATGCAGAGTGATCCTGGGGCAAAAGTCTTGTGAATCCATAAAAATGGCGTAATTTGAAATAATAAAATAAATAAATACTAATAAAAAGAGATTTTTACCTACAAACTATAATGTGCTGTTTCTTTGGTTTACCAGACCAATTGTGCAGATCTGGCTTCTGGTTAGAGTGCCCTCTCATTTGTTTTCTATTACAGCCCAGATCAGGATGCTGTCGAGTTGATCTGACTCTGTGTTTTTGCTTTGATCGGACTATTCTGTTTATTGAGGTCCACTGTAGCAAATGGAGTTTTTTTCATTACTGTCTGGATGCTTCCATCATTGTTTTACCTTAGTGATACAAGAGCCAAACCTTATTTGCTCACACTCATATTCACATATAGCTTTCTGTCATTTGTTTTTTTTGTCATTTGGCCAATGCTTTCTCTCTATGCGCCAGCTTAACATTATCATTGATAATCATCGGCCACCACCGGCTTACATAATGCACTACCTTCTGCAGATTGGCTTCTTTTTAGGTAGAAGCTGGCTAAGAAGGAAGAAGAGCACACTTCAGAAAGGACAACAAACAAAACGTTCAATACGACTCGCACTGAATCTGCAACATGTAGAAAAGCCTGATACATTTTCTATGATTTTTAGCTCAGAGCATCTGTGATAGCCGTGAACATGGTATCCAACCAGCACTATGGTGAAAGTGCTTCTCATAAAAAAAGATGGATCGGATTATGTTTCACCAGTAATAATGCACCAGAAACTGCCGACACAATCATTGAAATAGTTTTTCTTTTTTTTTTATCTGGCTATTCTACTCAACAACAAAACAGTTACATAAATTGAACTGTGAGAAAAAACTTTTTCATATTGTAAACTCAGGCTCATGCCGTGTGCAAATTAAAAAGTAGTTTCCCCCTTTGTTCTTTGCTTCTTTGCTTCCTTCACCTTTCTCGCATCCCTCTCTTTACTTGTGCCCTTCTCTCTCTCTTACTCCCTCCATCTCAGCAGACCTGTGGCCTGCCTAAAACTCACTTACTTTAAAGCCTTTTGTTGAATCAGCACTAGCAGACCTCTTTATACGGTTCTGCTAATCTCTCTTTCTGCAAGTCTCTCTCTTTTTCACTTTCTCTCTCTCTCTCTCTCTCTCTCTGTATATATATATATATATATATATATATATATATATATATATATATATATATATATATATTTATATATATATTTTATATATATATATATATATATATATATATATATATATATATATATATATATATATATATATATATATATATATATATATATATATATATATATATATATATATATATATATACAGTATCTCACAAAAGTGAGTACACCCCTCACATTTTAGTAAATATGTCATTATATCTTTTAATGGGACAACGCTGAAGAAATTACTCTTTGCTACAATGTAAAGTATTAAGTGTACAGCTTGTATAACAGTGTAGATGTGCTTTCCCCTCAAAATAACTCAAAACACAGCCATTAATGTCTAAACCACTGGCAACAAAAGTGAGTACACCCCTATGTTAAATTCCCATAGAGGCAGGCAGATGTTTATTTTTAAAGGCCAGTTATTTCATGGATCCAGGATACTATGCATCCTGATAAAGTTCCGTTGGCCTTTGGAATTAAAATAGCCCCACATCATCACGTACCCTTCATCATACCTAAAGATTGGCATGGGGTACTTTCCATAAAATCATCTCTCAATGCAAATCAAACCAGCTATTAGGCTAACCGACATAAAACCATGCCAATCTCTAGGTATGGTGAAGGGTATGTGATGATGTGGGGCTATTTTAATTCCAAAGGCCAAGGGAACTTTATCAGGATGCATAGTATACTGCAGTGTGTTTAAAAATAAAATACGTTGTGTTCAATGGGGGAAAAAAAGTTGTTGTTTTTTAGCCAGACATTAAAAAAATAATTCATTTATAGCTGTAATTGCAATACTCTAATAACGTGAAACTGTGATATTTTTGCTGAAGGTTATTATACCTTCAGAATCTTATACCGGCCCATGCCTAATCTCTACAGGATAATAGGAGGATCAGCTTACCCTTGAATGGTGGCAGGTGGAGAAGAGCAGGGGGTGGTGTGTGTGTGTGTGTGTGTGTGTGTGTATGTATGTACTTACTTTCCTTACCCCTCCTGTGACACTGACTGTGCTCTAAAGATTCAAGCCTGCAGCAGGAAGTGTGTGTGTGTTTTCTTACCCTTCGTAATAATGTACATTTCTTGTGTAAAACTACTCAACTCTACTACTAACTCAATCAATGTTTCAGCATTGTAATAGTAACTCTGATGCTTTCTTACACCTGCTTGCTAATACATCAGATGTTGCTGTGATTAATGAGGAGTACAGTGAGGTGTTTGTTTTGAATGCACCTTTGATCCTAGCATGGAGGAAGCTTTTTGACCAAGGTCATTAAATACCAACCACTCCTAAACATCATCTCAGGGCTAGACTATAGGTGCCGACTATTTGTTTTCGTATTTGGCAGCTTAGGGCACACACACACGGGCTGGTCAAAAGAGGGCTTCATCAGCTTGGGATGCCCAAAAAGAGTACAAAACGGCTAGCAAAGTACTGTGCTCTGTCTGCTATCATAGGCAGCCGCCATATATAGCGAAGACACTGTTACTTATACCCATGAGAACGAAGGGATATGCTTAAGATTATGAAGACCTGCTGTATACCAATGGCCCAGGATTTTGTATATGTATTTAATTGCATCTATAATATATTAAATAAATTGTGTGTGTGTGTGTGTGTGTGTGTGTGTGTGTGTGTGTGTGTGTGTGTGTGTGTGTGTGTGTGTGTGTGTGTGTGTGTGTGTGTGTGTGTGTGTGTGTGACCCACTGGTAATCCCCATAGCGATAGTGATTAATGTGCTGTTGTTCTCTTCTCATTCTCCCCTCTTGTTTCTCTCACATTATCACAAGATGCTGTCATCAGGAAATGATGCAACAATAGTGTGTGTCTGACAATGACAGGAGAGTTGTTATTTCCCCATATGGTGACAAGGAGAGATTACATGACAATAAGTTAGGATTTGCTTGTAGTGATGGGAAACCTAGTGAAATTAAGCAATGAACAAGCTCTGTTCTGTGGTGTTACCGTGAAATCCAGGCCAATAAATAAGAATTCGCCCTCTCTGGCTGGCCCTCTTTGTTCCCGCAAAACCATGTCTTAACAAGGCTTAATAAGGACTGTTTAGCTGTATAATGCAATCCAAGTTAAACCAAGAGTAAGTACTGAAAACCCCCTTTTTGGCTCTGTTAAGGAACCCTAAAGTAAAGTGTGATTAGCTCTCTGTGGTTCTGTTGCAGAAACAAGACTAATATCCCTCCTGCTACTTGCAGTTGGTCTGGTATTAATAATCAGGCTGATCAGAAAGCATTGTTTGGATCTGTGTGCAGTGGAAACCTGGCTAGTGAAGAGTGATATCACCACAGCTATGAAAGGAAACCACAGAGAACCATTATGTGGTCTGATCAATTTGTCTACAGTAAGCATATTGACATGTAACCAAGAGTGTGTGTAAGTGTGTATGAGTGTGTGTTATGTGAGTTTATGATGTAACGCAGGTCAGTGGACCAGCTGTCTTTTGTGCCATTGTGTATCAGACCCCATAAGCCGTTCAAATGTTACATATTTTTATGTAAATGGGCTGTTCTTATATAGCGCTTTTCTAGTAAACGCGCAGCATCGGGGGCAACTCGCGGTCCAAGGATCGAACCACCAACCTTCCGATTGGCAGGCAACCGCTCTACCACTGAGCCACAGCCGCCCCATGTATGTTAATGTAGACATGCATGTTCTGAAAGTGAAATTTGTTGAGATTTGTCTTCTGCTGATCAAATGACATTTTTTTTTTTTACACAACTTTTAAGCTGACAGGGTGGTAGTCTCGCATTCCAGCCACAGATACATTCTAGGATAGGAGGAAGAAACGCTCCGGGCTTGCTAGCTCGAAGTTTGTTGTTTGAGACCGGCAAAACACAGTGAGCAGAAGGGGAGGGGCAAAGCCTGACACGTGGCTTTATCCTGAAAATGTACTTCCGTTGATCCAGACTAACTTGATGGTGGGAAATGTCGGTCCCTGTAAACCACCAAAAACAACACATTGACCTCATGAAGTGTGTGTGTGTGTGTGTGTGTGTGTGTGTGTGCGTGCAGTGCTTGGCATGTTTGCAAACATATGTCATTGCCCTGTTGGAAACGTTAACGGACCGTGACTGAAGCAAAGCAATTTGTGTAATTGAATAGCTTGAAAGACCCCCTCTATGTGTGTGTGTGTGTGTGTGTGTGTGTGTGTGTGTGTGTGTGTTGGACAAAAATAACCTAGTCTGGACTAGATAGCATGTGTGTGTAGGCTGCAGTGCAAACTAAACACACATATGCATACTGTAGAGTGACATAAGGGGCCCGCAGTTTCCATTCTTTGTACTCTGTGGCCCCTCACACACTCTTCAACTCCTCTAGAACACAGAACTATACATTCACTCACTTTCCTTTTTTTCTTTCCATCATTGCATTTCCTAGAGTACAGCAGATTTTTAAAGAGTAAATCAGTTTTATTACACTTGAGTTTTGTTTTTATAATTAAATCCAACAATCAGTTCAACTTATTATTCATTTGGAGTTGTTTCTTGTCAACTGATGTCCAATATTCACTTATTTTTTGCTCTATTTTCTCCACAAACGCCTGTTATTTAGCTGCTAAATGCTCCACTACGTTCACCAGCTAGTCGCTAACTGTGTCTGTCTGTCTGTCTGGTTCTGAGCAGGTCGGCTTTTAGAGCTTTTTCACTCAAACAGCTGCCTGTTGCGGCTGAAAACAGTGAGAGTGAACCAAAATTAAATAAAGCTGTGGGCTGGACAGCTATGAGCTGAAACTCACTCTAAAGCTCCATGAAGCTCAGGGGAGCTGAAGATTTGGATAATTCTCTGTATGTTCATCAGCATGAGTGACCCCTTTTACATTGTCACGTTGTATTGTATTGTGAAAATATTTGAGGATGGGAGATGTGATTGGTGGAAACAGCAATATGTGATCTGGATCGCAACAGACTGCGAGGCTGGGGGACTGCATGCAGTTGTGTTTGTGCGATGTCCCCATTTTAAACCTCGAGCTTTAGAAGGGGCTGGCCCGTCACACTTGTTAGACACACACACACACACACACACACACACACGTACGGAGCCTGTAGCACTGCTCCTATGCTTTCGCTGCCCTTAACATTCATTTATCTGACTTTTCTCTCCTGTTACTGCTGCCTGTCACAGCCCTGTGCCCTAAAAAAAGACCTTCTGTCTGTTTCTGCTCCCACGTTCTGCTGAATGAAGAGATGGGACGTAGTTAAAGCAACAGGCTAATCTGCTACATTTTATGTAATTAAGCGCGTCCATCATGTATTAGTGATTCAGCCTATACTCACCTATATACCACAGACCGTATTATGCAGCAGAGATTTAGATGTGTCACAGCAGCAGAGTCACAGGTGTAACTAGATTCGTTAAAGATGGCTCAGTGCCATTTAAAGGTCCCAGTAAGCCATTGACACTGCCACTGATTCAGCAGGCACCTTCTGCTAATTATATGATTATAATCAAATTCATATTCTAATTGTTAACATTAACAAGTTGGCAAAACCAAATTGTTAATATTATTAATTACACCGGTTCTTTTCCTATTGTGACATTTCAAAAATGTCAGCTGTTATATTTGGTCTTTTTACATGTCTAGGCTCTTCTTCTAATAATCCCAAGCTCACACAAAGTGATTTTCAGTATCTTCTGATTTGTTTTTAATAATGATTGTAGTGGCATTGCTAACTTTCTTGAGTATAAAATGGAAAGATCGCCATCTACAGAAACCCAAACTCATGAAAAAGACAATTAACCTATTTTATCAACAAATTACTATGTGGGAATTAAATAATGTGTCCTGTATTTCAAAGAATTTAAAGCAGTGCTTTTGGATTTCAAAAAAAACAATGCAGTACAGATAATCATTGCAACATATAATTAGATCTGTCAATCTGTAGTCATTACAGACTCATTCTTGTTTGTTATGATCAATATGAATCTTTCAACTTTTTACAGTTTCAACTGGAAATAGCATATTTACATGACTTACTTACTATTGTTTGGGTTCATTATTTTCTCGACAATACTTTTTGTATTTTATGAAATGAAAATTAAAGTGTATATTGTTAAACTGGAGCTCTTTTTGTTGGGCAATACTTTTTTAATTGACATGCATTTGATATATATTTTGCATCTTTGTGACAGTGTGTCTTAGTGCATGACAATATACCATGATCATGACAATACAGACACATATAGAGGCTGCTAAGTTAACACTATTGAGTCGGTTATACCTATTATTTGTTGAATAAAAGTACAATTTTGCATTATTTCACAACAGTCAGTGTCAGAGTTTGAACCAATGTCTCTCTCTTTGGTGTTTTTCTTTTATTATTCTTGTTTAAAGGCAGATGTTCGGCCAGATGTTTGTGCTAGTGTGGGTGTGCCAAACACACACACAAACACACACACACAGACACACACACTAAACCCTGGGAGCTAGTGCTGAGTCATTTGGTAATGCTGGCCATTGACTGAGGTTCTACTTGTGACTATTAATTCATCTATTTTTTGGTTATTCCTTTAACAATTTACTTGTCCATTTGTTTCTTCGTCTTTTTGTAAATGTACAATAATGTGTTAAATCATTCAATTGTTTATGCATTTAATTTGTTGATTATTTCATGATTTCATCTTTTCAATGTGTTCATCCATGCAATTATTCATGGCTTTTTTTCAATCAGTTATTTATGCGTTCATTCAGTCATTTATTTATTTTCTTTATTTTTCATCAATTTACTCTTTTTATTCAGTATTTTGTTATTTATGCTTCTTGTGCTATTCATCCACTCTTCCTCTACCTATTCAGTCTTCCACACATTAAGACTTGTATTCATTTGAATGACTTCATTGATTTACTCAGCTATGCACTCTTAATTGTCTCTGCATAATCAACGTACATTAGTAGCCTACAGTCATTACAGTAATGTGCTCCCTGGACCCACTAAAGGCTGCTCTCCACAAACGGCCAGCCATTATCAAGGTTTAACAATGGAATATACTGTAATAATATTCCACCATACTATAGCCTATATATATACTCTAAAGAAGGAGCCCGTATTAGTATAGTATAGTCAGTAGGTAGAACACATAATTAACTATGTGGAGGATATTAAATACAGAAATAACCTTTACTCTGCAGGTTCATATTTGTTGGGCTGATCTGACCCTGAAGCACTGGAATGGATGGATTTAGGGTCAGAGTGTCCTGTGGTTGGTCATTAAAACTCAGATCAGCCTGGAGCTTCTCTCCAAGAACCAGATGGGTCCATCAGGCTGAAGCACACATGCATAAAAACACTAAGACAGTCTGTCAACCTGATCCTCTCTCAGTGTATTCCTCAATTTGTATTCATCTTTTCTCCTATCACTCTGTTGGTTCATCTATTTTCCTCTCTCTGCCTCTGATTAGCTTCACTGAATCGTATGTCACTCCTAAATAATATTAGCAACAGTGTAGGCCTACATTTAAACCAACTTTTGAGAAGTCTAAGAAAATCCACCATAATAAGCAGCAGTAAATAATTTGTTTTATATTAGTCATTTTCTTTGTCTATCGCTCTGTGATGTAATATAGTGTTTGCATTATCTTTTTTCCTTCCTTCACCTTTGCTCCTTCATCTCTCTCTGGCAGCCAGATGTGAATTCTTTTAATCTTCTTCTAGAATATTTTTTTTTGTCAACATGTTATTTTTTCTGGCATAACAGTCAGTGTGGTTTGCGCAGGCTTCTGTGCAGGATTACACTCTGATCTGACATTACAGGAAACAATAATACTGTAAGCTCAAGATCTGCTGTGTTAGTCTGGACTGTGCTGAAACGCTGCATTGACCAGGTGAATTTTGACACAGCATCAGTGTTTGTAAAAAATGAATCCTAAGCCATCTTTGACAATCACAGTAGGTCATTTAACAATACCACAGTGTAGTTTGTTTGTATTGTGACGACGTTAAATGTTCTTATGTCATATAAATAGTTTCTTCCTGTCAGGTTACAAGAACTCTTCTCATTGCAAGTCCATGTGGTCTTTGATTACAGTTCTGTTTTGCGTGAAAGAATAGTTCACTTCTTTGCTTTCTTGCGATGAATCCATTCTGCTCTATCGGTCCGTCTAATATGAAGCTGGAGCCAGCAGTCGTTTAGCTTAGCTTAGCATAAAGACGGGAAAACGGGAAAACGGCAAGCCTGGCTCTGTCCAAAAGTAACAAAATCAGCCTACCAGCATTTTCAAGGCTCACTGATTAACTCGGTATTTGTTTAGTCGATACATAAATTAGAGTCTTGTCGTCACTACACCCAGCCCTGTGAAACTGCAATTTAACGTGAGTTTTTGCACATTGTCTGAACTAAACAAACAAGAGGTAGCGTGTTAATTAGTGAGCTTAGCGGCTATTGGCTACAGCTTCATATTAAACAGACAGATATGAGAGTTGTATCAATCTAACTCTCGTCAAGGAAGTGAATCAACATTTTTTCGAAAATGTGGAACTACTCCTTTTAAGATTAAGACAAAACACAAAGACAAAAAAGTAATCAAAGGCAACAGCTTTTCCACAGTGGTTAAGACTGATGAAACACACTGGAGGCATGGTTGCACGCAAGTCTTGCAGTTGAGAAAAAAAAAAAAAAAGTGTTGCTACAACTAGCCTGCAGGCATTTTGAAATTCTTCTGATCAGCTGGACGTGCAGCACTGCTACCTGACAGCCAAGCAGACCGGGCAGAGGGTTGGAGACTAAAGATAGAATCAAAGTCCTTAGAGGAAACTAGCCTGGCTGCGCTTTGACACTTCCCCATAAACACGAAGAGAAAGAGGAAATCCCGGCTAAGGTTTGAGTTTGGTAACGTGTGACAGTGCAGGTCCCTCCACACCGCCTCCGCTGTCATCTTTTATTCATCTGCCACTCTGCAAATTCATAATTCAGTTCCACGGTGGTGTGTAAGTGTCCGTGTGTGAGTGTGTGCTGATGTGGGGGAAGATTTGGAGGCTAGGGGGCATATACAGTACCTGTTTGTGTGTGGTTTATGTAAGTTGAAGTTTTAGAAAAGGTTTATCAGGGAGTTTTTGTGAATCTGTGCCTCCAGCATCAACTGTGCATCACACATTTCCCGCAGCCACTGTGGGTAATTATGTAATCATTTCACGATCCAAAACTTGTTATACTTCTTGGTGTGTGTGTGTGTGTGTGTGTGTGTGTGTGTGTGTGTGTGTGTGTGTGTGTGTGTGTGTGTGTGTGTGTGTGTGTGTGTGTGTGTGTATACACGCTGCAGAGTGTTTGGCGTGCTTTTTAAAGAGAGTGTAGGTCAGTTTTCAGGTTTTATATCCAGAAAATGAAGTAATGTGTCTTTGCATTTACAACTTACTGCTCTAATCACTGGAAACTGGATTGTTTAATTTAGTGACCAATCAGAGCAGTCAATGGAGAACCAATTAGCCACAAACTAGAACAACTATCTAGTGTGTGTGTGTGTGTGTGTGTGTGTGTGTGTGTGTGTGTGTGTGTGTGTGTGTGTGTGTGTGTGTGTGTGTGTGTTTGTGAAATTAGGTTAAAAGCTACTTTTGGAAAGCAGAGCACTTGGTTAAATTGTTACAACTTCTTGATTGCCAGACAATCTTTTAATAGATACGTGTACGTGCATATCAGTGTGTGTGTGTGTGTGTGTGTGTGTGTGTGTGTGTGTGTGTGTGTGTGTGTGTGTGTGTGTGTGTGTGTGTGTGTGTGTGTGTGTGTGTGTGTGGCAGCCTCTAGTTTGGCAGACACATGAGGGCATTTGATAAACTTTCTTTTAGCTAGAAGCCTGAATGTTTTCAAGAAGATGTAATAGGAAAGAAAAAAATAAAAAATATATATATATATATATATATATATATATATATATTTTCTTTCTTCCTGACTTTTGCCTTTGGCCATTAGTTTTGGATTCACCTGTGCCTTTATGAAACAGCACATACCATTGTTGTGTCTTTTACTATACTTACAGATTTGCTGAAATTGACACATCCATCTTCAAAATGTGGCACTGGTTCCTGGTTTAAATGATGGATGGCCCAGACAGAGATCTGTGGGATCTGTAGTGGGTGTAATAAATGTTTCAGAAGGTGCATTTCTGAACTGATGTATACAGCATATATATGTGTGTGTAAGACCATTTCAAGGTTATGGAATCATCTTTAGAATGAAGTCATTCATCATTGCCTCCTTATTCTGTCTCCCGCTCTCACTTTCTCAACCTTTTTCATCCCTAGAATATAGATTTTAATCCCAATACCCTCCTGGTAAAAATTGCATGTGGTGTCTGGCCTCAATCTCAGATACAGTCAGATGTAAAAAATGGCAGGAAGACCGGGTGCGAGCCACCCCTCTGACAGTAATGACACACCAGAGGGAAATTAGTGTGCAAAACAGCTGCAGTTCTGTTTATTAGAGTGATTAATGCTGCTTTGATCAGTTGAACTGTCCACAATACTTAAAGTGCAAGCTTTGTTCCCATCATGCACTGAAGAAAGCTGTATGACGTGTTTCACATTGACACTATTAAGCTTTTCTAGTCACTTCAAGCATGTGCACTTTAGAGCTCAGATACATTAGATTAAAATTAAGGTTGGAGTAGATGATAGTATGGCTTGATGGCTCAGTTGGTTGGTGCTGATCATGTACCATAGAATAAAAGAGTTCAAGACATGGCTCAATGCACTGCCTTTTTATATTTAGAAAATGTATGCAGCAAGTTTGCAGTGTAACTCAATGCTTGTGAAAGTCAGACAGATAAAATGAGACAGATCTAAGGAACAGCAGCTTGTCATAGTCAAAAAGCCCAGCACAACAAAAAGATGACTGACGTCTGAACTGATTTTCTTAGTCAGCCTTTTATTCTATTTTTAAAGATATAAGACTATGGATAGGAGTAGGCAGTTAAACACCATGGATAACAAATATAACTTTATTATTCTATCCCTTACAAAATCAAACATGTTGGATATTATACATACTGTATATCAGGATATTGTCAATAAACCACACCAAGTACTTTTGTACATGGCAGATTAACAGGTTATGGGTTTCCTGGGGCAAACATTTTCTGTTGGGCTTCCACCTTAAAAAAGAAATAGGAATCAGGAATATGAAGAATGTGAGCACAATAAAAATAAAAGTCTTAGATCTAGATTTTGACACAGGACCCTTTTACAAGACATGTCCATGAGATTAAATGTAGGACCCAGCTCAGTTGATATGGTACAAAGTCCCTAATGAATCTGCTAGTGACTAAATTAGCATCGATATGCAGTGAAGCCAAAGCTTTTGGGGCCGCTGGGACTTTGGGGCCCTGGGGCAGTTTTCCACTTTGCCAAGTTGGTAATCAAGCATTGCTGAGGTGGAACAAGCAAGTGTGATCCAGCAAACAGTGTAGCACCTTGAAAGACTATCGTAACCCCCCTTTCAGACTCAATTTCTCACTAATAGAGCAATTCATTTTCAAAATACACACAAAGAGATATATCATGACAAATCAAAGGAATAGTTTATTTAGGGAATTACACTTATTTGCTTCCTGACAGAGTGTCAGATGAGAAGAACGATACCACTCTCATATCTCATGTCACAAGAATTGTACTTTTTGTGATTTGACATTGGCTAATGGTTCAGGCATTTAGCGACCAATATCAGAATTCATTGCATGTCTCTACTGAGCTGATGATCTCTAAAATGGGATGAGAAGCGACCCCCCCCCAGCAGCATTTAAGATGGTGTCTTCCACTGATGTATGTCTCAGTTTATATCCTGTCTGGATTCCTTCTTTGCTCTCACTTAATATAATCACTATTGATCGCCACATCTCCCTCCCTCCCTCCCCCTCCCTCCCTCCCTCCCTCCCTCTCCCCATCTCCCTCCCTCCCTCTCTACATCCCCCCCCCCCCTCCCTTCCTCCCTCTTATCATCTTAGATATCTCAGGTCTTATCTTTCCTTGTTCTCCTTTTCCCCATTTTAATTTCCTGTATCACACCTTTTGATATATCCCTCTTTTCCTCAGGGTATCAAAGGATTTATTCACTGTATTTTTCATTTTTTCCATCCTTGCATCTATCCTGCTTTTTTGTTGGCTTGGATCTCTTTCTCCTTCTCTCGTTCCCTTGGCTCTGTTCAGACCTATTTTTTGTTGTCGTTCTCTCTCTGCCTTCCCTCGTTTCTTATTCAACATCCTCTATCCTTCAATTCGCATGTCTGCCCCTTTGTCTGATCAGGCTGTCCTCTCTTGTTCTTTCTTATTCCCTTGCTTCATCCTCAATTTTTTTCTTATGGCCTCTAATAATGCACTTTTAATTACTTTGTTTGATTATTTCTTTCTTTTATTGCACATTGTTTCACTCCATCCCTTCAGTCCTCCCTTATGTCCCCTTCCTATCTTTTATTTGTCATCTTCTTTCCCTGTTCTCTTCCTCTCTTCCTCTCATCTTCCCATCTTACTCCCTCTTTCTTTTTCACACCCCTCCTGTGTTTCTTCAGTTCCTTAAATAACTTAAATCCTGCTGGCCCTATCCCACCTTCTCTGTCTTTTTTGTTACTCATGCTCATATATCAGTCTATACTTTCTGGTCTTGGATATTGAGGACGATCTCTCTCCCTCTCTCTTCCTCTCCTCCTTTCTTTTCTAACATCCTTCCCTCATATCCTTAGTGCCACAAGTATCTCTCTGCATTCCCTCCCTCCTTTTTTCCAAGCCTCAAATAAATGTTGGTTACGCGTTGCATCTTTCCTCTTCACCTCAACACCTACCGTAGGTTCCTCTCTTTTCCCAATCGCTCCCTCTTCCGATCTCTATCCTCGCTTTCTTGAATATCTTACCTTTATCTCACTCCCTTGTTGCATGAGTAAAAGATTGGATGAGCGAAGAATTGGAACAGCTGTCAGACAAGGTCTGTCTCTCTCTCGCACTTGGAGAAGCTGAGGAATTTAAGAAACATTTTATTGATTGTTCCTTGGAGGCAGAATGTTTTGTGTGTGTGTGTACTTACTTTGACACAGTGTGTTCATATGTGTATCTACGAATGTGTGTGTGTGTGTGTGTGTGTGTCCATGCATTCAGTGTCATTTGTGTCAAATCAGTAAAGCTTTTTCTTCTTTCTGTCTGAGTTAGGTTACATTTATTCATCGATTGCTGTCATACAATACTTTTACAATTCCACACAATGACAAAATTACACAATGCAGATGTTATACAATGGACAGTTTTTAAAGCCAAAGAACAGTTATATAACCCTTATGCATAACATTTTCTTTCCATTACTATAAAAACTAAATAATCATCTGTACTCTACTGGATCAGAAGCAGTAACAATTTGTTATGTTGACTATTATTTCTATTCTTAAATATTGGACATATAGAATCATTGGTGTTGTTGCCGTGTGAAACCAATTTCTATATCTATACTTATTTAGGAGCTCAGACAAACAGCCTTTTCTCTATGGAATTCCACAGGGTTTTGGCTCTCATCATGGAATCCTTCTGAAGTAAAACTTGCCCAAACTTGGCCAAATTGAAGACATCAGTGACAGTATCTGTTCATCTTGCTTCTGACAGTTCCAAGAAAAACTAGTTGAGAGTATATATATATATATATATATATATATATATATATATATATATATATATATATATATATATAACAACACAATCTTGTTGGAACTTGCACTGTTGAAACTTGCATGTCTAATAAATAATGATAACTACTCTTTCTCTATTTGCACATATTTTGTCCATGTAGTGAAGGCACTGGAGTACAGTCTGTACTCCTCACTACTGCTTGCCTATATTCATTTTTAATACAGGAATCAAAACTTATTCTGCTGTCACCTGCAGGTTTGTTCAGTTCAATGTTTCATGTCTTTTTTCCACCACACTCTCTCTCTCTCTCTCTCTCTCTCTCTCTCTCTCTCTCTCTCTCTCTCTCTCTCTCTCTGTGTCTGGCTTTAAATCTTCCCGTCATTCCTCCCATCTCTCTCCATGCCGTGAGTAGGCGGACACCGTTGGAGGTGAGAAGTGAGAGCGTGAGTGTGTGCCGGGAACCATGGCAACCCTGTCCTAATTGGCCAATGGCCTGGCAGGATGATTGTCAGCTGTTGTCAGTGAGGGCTGTTCATCCAGACAGGCAGCAGTGTTGGATGGCCCCAGATGGGTGCTTCAGATATGGAAAGGAGAATTTATCTGCTCTACAGTTTGAGCCTCAAAATCAATTTCTTGAGAAACTGAAGCTCTTGTCGGCATGGATGAATAGTTTGCTGCTTGGTATTTGTGTCTCAAGAGTGTGTGTGCGCGTGTGGCCATTTACTGTATGTGTGTGTTTGTATGAGACTCCCCTCCCGTCATCTAAGCAAATCCCCCAAAATGACAACAGTTTACGTTAGGTGACAAAGCCCTTTAGCAGCCATTGGAATTATAACTCCTGTCTGTCGTGAGCAGAGAAGAAAATAGTGTGCTGTTGTTTCAAAGCCACAGAAACCCACAGAGGGAGGAGATCTGGTGGATGGATGGGACAACAAAACATTGGACTTTAACAAGGGACCACTGTTCGTCAATGTTGGCTTCTTTCAAGCATGACCTTGGTTGTTCCCTATCCCTAACCAAGTGGTTATTACTGTAACCATGGCAACAAAGGCATGGACAAAAGACATATTTTGTATGTGATTATGCCTACTCGGCGTGTATGTGGGTTTATATAACTATACATGAGTCTCGAGTGTTTATTTCTGTGCATTAACATCTGAGTGTGCATGATCCATGCTCTGTGTGTGTGTGTGTGTGTGTGTGTGTGTTAGAGAGAGAGTTGATGGACAGCTCTACTTGGCACTTACCTCTCTTACCTGTTCTTTCTTTTATTCATGATGGAATGGTGGTTCAGCTCTCTCTTACTCTTTTCAACTTACTGTAGGACATTATTCACCTACTTTCATTCAGGAATCAGTTTTAAGTTGGTATTTCAATGATAAACAGTATTTGTATCTGACTGGCCATTGCATCTTTGAAGGGACCTTTATTTTCTGCTGCCCTGTTTTGTTCCTTATTATGCAATTTTGCAAAGTCTGTCGTGAACTCTTTGCTTAATTTCATTATTGCGGTCATGTACATTGTTGTGACAGTTGTGTTTCAGCTGTAGCAGATGTTGTGTAGTTAAACTCACAGTTGAAAATGACCTTGGCAGTCATGAATCGCCAAGATGTTCTATGTTTGCTTTACAGAGTCTTACATGGGTTGTTGCACTGGAAATTTGGAAATGTTAAAACAGGACTTGTGCTCTTTTCATAGGCTTTCTGCTGACTGACACAGGCCACACACACACACACACACACACACACACACACTCTCAGAAACGGAAATATGATTTTCCAGCCAAGGAAAGGCAGATGGAGCAGATAAAAAGATGTTTTCCTCTTCATCACTCTCCTTTCTCCTTCCCATTCTTCTGACTCACAGTTTTTTTTATTTCCTTTAGCACTTCATACACAAACTCTCTCTCTTTCTCGATCTCCCATTCTCACACACACACACACACACACACACACACACACACACACACACACACACACACACACACACACACACACACACACACACACTCAGTCCCCATGTATGTCTCACTCACTTTCTGTCAGTTTTTCATTGTTTGGAGAAGCAGTGTAAACTAACTGCATATTTTCCATGACTTCAGGCTCTCACTGCAGAACAACCTGCCTTATAGTCTACACACACACACACACACACACACACACACACACACACACACACACACACACACACACACACACACTGATAAGTGTTATGTGCATATACCTAGACAGAGAGTCCCAGTAAATGGAGCAAATCGTAATAGTGAAATCACAGACTGGTCCTGAAGCGTGCAGTATACAGACACACTGTCAGTGGAGCACATTGTGTGATGTGATATTATAGACTGGAGTTTTACTTGGTTCACAGATTCATGTCACTGAATGACATCAGAGGGAAAGAGAGATGGTGGATTGCATCAAATTATATCGGCAGCCATACAAAGTGGACTTCAATACACATAAATCCTGGGATGACAGGTTCTTCTTTGTAGTTTATTCCTATGCTAATTTCGTCTTCAAGAAAACAGCTACTTAACCCGGAAATCCTCATACCTTAGGAGCAAAATACGCTTGGCAGTGCCTTGGCTGTACTCTGCACTCAAAATCTGCTTTATTAGAACTGTGTGACAACAAAATGCAGAGACAACAGGGCAGAGGGATACAACAAAAGGAGTCCTGAAGAAAGCAGGCAAAAAGGGTACCAAAACACAAAGGCGGGAAAACACAAGGCAGGAAGTAAAACAAGACATGACCTGGGAGAAAACAGACTCCAAAATAAAACCGGAAACTGAAGCATAAAACATACACAAGGATGAAAACAGGGTAAAACGCAACAGAGAACACAGCACAGTAAATGAACACAATAAAACAGGAAAAACTATAACAGAAAATCGCAACCATGACAATAACCTCACAAACTCTTTTGGCATATTGAATCAAATATAAGTTCAGATTGATGCTCGGAACTTAGTGACCTTACCTTTTTTTCCAGCACACCATGTCCCACTTCAAACCAGTAAGAAGAGCACAACCAAAACAGGACAGACAGGAATCTCTAATTTAAATTCATTAAAATGGTATGTTCATGTGGGACCCCATCCCTCATTGGAAGATATTGGCCAGAGTAAAACATAGGCATAAATAATACACACACAGACTTTCTCATGAGTGTTTTGTTGTGCAGTGTAAGATGCTTGTAACTGGCTTTTTTCCACTCTGCTCTGCTTTGATCTGGAATTGGTGCAACACTCCATCAGGGATCATTAATATTATATCACAGCACACACAAACACTAATACATGCCTATGAGCAGATGCATTCATACACACACACAAACTCAATTCCTTTCCACACATGCTGCATGCTCAGGCTGCTGCATTGTTTTACTGCGGCATAGTCTGTGTCTTTCTCTCATGTCGTCTCTCTTTCACTTTAAAATAAAGATAATCAATACAGTCGTGCAATAATGAAATGAAAGTAGTTGTTATTATGAAAGTATTTGGCAAGTGTGAGTGTCATATATGTTTGTGTGTGTGTATTTTACTAGCTTTGTGTGTATGTAATGTTGCTGCACCCTCTAGGTGTCGACTCACAGCCTGCTCTCCCATATCACAAAAAACCTTTTCTTTCTGTGTGTCTCTTCTCATATTAAGTTACTTAGTTGTTAACAGTGAAAGTCCCCTGTGCATGAATAATAGAAGAGGCTGGTTTGAGGTAATTGGATAAAAAAGCTAATGGATGAATGGATTGATGGATGGATGGATGGATGAATTGGATGAATTGTTTTTCACTGCTGTTCCGGTGTTCCTGTCTTCAATCAAATGAGGAGAGAGAGAGAGAGAGGGTAGCTGGAAGCGATATAGGGAGAGAGAATGAGGGGAGGGGGTAGAGAGAGAGAGAGAGAGAGAGAAATGGAGAATCCCTCACTATATTAAATACAAATCTACCATATGTAAAACCTACTCATCTCCCTCTGTGTGTATGTGTGTGTGGGTGCAGGATGGTGCTTGTAACATGTTAAGTGCTTCCATATGAGACCCAGGCGCGCACACACACACACACACACACACACACACACACACACACACACACACACACACACACACACACACACACACACACACACACAGGGGAGAAAAAAGTTTCCATGTTTAGGCCAAGTGAGCTTTAACATGACAGATGTTGACTGTTACTGTAGCACTGTAGCCTACTGTGTTCCTACACACGCACGCACACACACACACACACACACACACACACACACACACACACACACACACACACACACACACACACACACAGTACTATTTTTAACCTTTTTTATGACTTATGTGAACAGAAAGTGTGAAAGGACACACATCACATGGAAAATGTGTAAGGACACATTTACACACAGCTCTGTTGTGGTACATTTTCCAGGGGGGCTGTTCACAATCCAGTTCATCACTGTTTCTACCTTTTTTTTAATTACAGCAAATTGTAGTCAGATTGCTTCCTTTGGTTTATAAAATCCTCTAAAATGTGAGTTTTGATAAACTCAATAAACTGCATTCTGTCAAGCTAGAAAGGTTGTTTAATTAATGCTCTTGTTTAGAAGGTTAAGTTCACTGACTGAATTTTGTTTTGTTTTTTTACAACTAAAATTGTTTGGGTAGTGTACCTGTTCTTCTAAAACTTAATTATTGTGCAGTCATTAGCTTTCTGCAAAGAATTAAACCCCACAAATCACTTCCCTTGATGTTGTCAAAAACACTAGAACACGTAGAAACAGTGTTTAGAGTTATTACAAAATGATATCGCAAAGGATGTCTTATCGTACAGTAAACATGCTGACAGACATTCAAAATAAAAGATGGAAACTGGTGCCCAAAGTATTCCGTTTTTAAGATTAGCCTATACACAAAGAGTTGTGTCAGGTATTGAGGAAGACGTCAAACAGCTATTGAGGAAGACGTCAAACAGCTTGTAGTAAGCCTGTTGAAGATCTGCTGCAGCTGTGCGTGCAGAGGAAAGCGTTACTGATGCTGCTTCAGAAGCTGTTCTCCATGGAAAACCTGTGCTGGATCTGCTACGACAGATTGGGGTTAACATTTTGCTTTAGGATGCTTGGAACAAAAACCGCTGAAACGCAGCAAAAATAGATGCGACCAGTGCTTGATATAACAGTAGAATCTAGCACGAACATAATGAACACACACACACACACACACACACACACACTCATACGCAGTAGTGTGCAAATATTTGAATGCACTCACATGCAAAGCTCCTGCAGGTTGGCATAATCACAGTGACAATAAGCAGATATTAGGGCTGAATATGTCCAAGGTCTAATGTCTAATGTGAGAATACAATTTATCCCAACAAACACAAATGCAAAACACACACCAAGGAACGTTACAATCGACAGCCAAATCATCTCCACTGCTACAACAGCCAGAGGTATTGTTATATGATTTTGTTATTGTAGTTTTTTTTGCTGCACGCTTGTTAAAAAAAACAAAAAAAAACACTGACGGACACAAAGCAAAAACTGTGACATACACAGGAGTATCTTCATCTCTAAATCTCCACAGATGGTTTGTTTCTAGATTATACCTCTGTTTTTTTCTGTCTCTAACCCCTTGTTTTGTCTCAACTAATTTCCTCTCAGCCTGGTCCTCTCTTACTAAATTATCTCTCTCTTCACTTCCTGACCCTATCTCATTTTCTTTGTCAGATTAGATCACATACCCTTGCTTTGCCCTGACCATCTGCCACCCCCTTCTCCGAAAACCAGGCTTCTTAAGATTTCTTCAACCCTTCAACTTTAATCAGCAGATCGCTGCAACTATAAGAAATTAAATTGAATCTTGTAAGGCTTTGGGGAATTACACAATGAGGTTTTGCAAGACCTCCAAAAAGACAAAAAATATCCTAAATTGCATTACATAAGCACAGACCTTTTACATTCGCATTGAAAAAATAAATCAAAGATTTGAAGTCTGTCAACCATATTCAAAAGGAGGGTTTGTTTTCGTTGGTTTGAAAAAAAGGAGAAAGGAGATTAAGAAGATAACAGGACAGAGAGGAAGAGTGAAAATGTGTCTGGAACAGAAACCGACAATGACAAATGAATTCTCACTTTCATTTCTGTGCATTTCTGCGATGCAGTAAAATGCATCGCAGCGTTCATCTCATTATCAACAAATGCAATGAAAAGACCAACACCAACTGATCCTACCAACGTAAGTATTACCTGTTTAGCTAAAGCCTGATGTATCGTATCCCTCTGTGACATAGTGACTATGTGTATTAATCCACAGCTGGAAATAGTCCCCAACAAATTGACTTTTACCCTTCTTTCAGTAACATCTGTTAAAAACGACAAACAAAAATTTGTTAATTACTTAAACTATACATGTGTAATACATTGTAAAGATGCTAACCCTAACCCTAAAGCGTGATTTATGCTTCTGCTTCTTAAATTTACGCCGGACCCAACGCACGTCGCTTGGTCGTGGCTTGGTAGCTTTGCATTTCCCCCTGACTCATTTCCTGCTTCTCCTTCCCCATTAACAACATGAAATCAAGGAGAGGGTTCACTTTTCCTGCTACGGATTCCCCACCGTGGTCAGAAAGCACAGGGGAGACACTTTCTTTCTCTCACTATGACTCTGGCCGTCACTCTCTCACTCGCTCTACCACACACTCCCCACGCACATGCCTGCCCTGCTATTAAAGAGATCGACGGACACACCAACGCACAAGTATAAACTTCAGGCCACTTACATAGGCTACAGTCAAAGCTCTGCGTGGAGCCTCCCTTTACCCTACATTTTTTAGCAGGAATGAATGGGCCTGGGTCTGAGAGAGGGTGGAGATGCCAGAGAGTATTGTGAGATATGCTAATGTGTGTATGTCAGTCATTCAGTCGTCCACCAACCTAATCAGTTTGTAACCAGACAGCGAGCCAAGAAACCAGTTAGAGAATCAATAAACCATCCATCACAGTAACATACTTTATCTGTCTTTATCCCTCTCAATCTGTCCTCTCTTTCTACATCTCCCTCTGTCCACTCACTTGTCTCCATTTCTGTTTTACACAGTCTGTCGTCTCTCTTCCCTCCGTCTGTGTGTATGGGCAGGTGTGTAGGCGTGCGGTCATGGAGGTGAGCTAGCTGTATTAAAATGCTCCGAAATCTGCTCTGACTGTCATATACTGAACAGATCATATATCTTCATTTTGACTAAATGATTATAATGTATAATCCTGCATCAATCAAAGTCCAAAGTTTAATCAGATTTTTGCTGCTGCTGATTCACTGTTTGAGTTGAGTTTTGTACACTGTATGAAGGGAGGCAATCAAGTTGTGGCCTGTGATTTCAATCATTGGCTTAGTTTCATGCAAAGTCATTTCTAGTATAAAATAGTATAAATTTATTGAACTGGTGCCAGCCTGGACCTCCCTTTTGTGCCCTTGAGGGGACCCAAATTCCACTTTTACACTCCACTCCCTTAATCAATACAGAAGCTCTTGAAATATTTCACTGCTGACATTGCAGCCGAAAAATCAAAGCAATTCAAAACTATTGCAGTGTCAGATTTCTCCTCTTGCCTCTCAAACTTTTCACGCTTCAAAGAGTGAACATCAGTGTGTATTAATGAGCATCTGGACAGATCACAAGCCTTGATAGATAGTGTCTGAGTGGAATAGTGATTAAAGCGACCTGAAACAAACCTGTGACAAACATGCAGATTTGAACTTCAATGAACGGAAGTCCACAAGGTTTGCTTTTGGTCTATGACTTTGCATTAATTCATGCTGCAGCACTGTAAACATATCACTAGACACTGAACAAGGACTCCACTTTAACTTGAATCTACACAAGGACAATATAATATACAATATTCAAGCAGCAAAGTGCAGTAAAACTGCCCATTGAAAACCTTCTAGCTGTGTACTGTAACATGCTGTAGATGCAGTTGGAGTATCTCACATCATCCACAGTTCAGAAAAAACAATAAACCAATGTGAAGGCAGGTTCAGAATAGAGAATACATTGTGTTGGTGCTAAGCTCTCAGTTTTGTTCCCTTCCTGTCTGTCTGTCTCCCTTGCTTGAGGCAAACTATAACCCAGCTTTGTTAATGTCAGAGGAGGCAGAGGCCATCGGTCTTGCAGTGGCGTAAATACACACTGCTGTTTATCAAAGGTCAAATCCAGCTGGGATTACAGTTACAGTGGAAAAATGGTAGACCCTGTTGTTTGTACAACACCTGTTTATCCAAAACTCACCATTCCAACCCGACAAGTTCGAGACAGAGTAACGTCTTGTGTATGTTGTCACTGAAAACTGGAAAGTTGACAAGAAACAAACCTCATTTCTCATTTGCAAATCAAACTCTCTTTAAGGATCTCTCTGATCTTTCCAAACATGTACATGATGTATCTTATTTTTCACTGCGTATGTGCGTGTGTGTGCCAGCTTGCATCCTGAGGGAGAGCTAGGCAGCCATCTTGGCTCAAAAAGACAGTCCCTGCAAGAGACTGGAGAAATTCAGTAGGCCCTTAGAAACAAATGTGTGTGTGTGCATGAGATAATGGCTTATATAAGCGTGTGTGTGTGTGTGTGTGTGTGTGTGTGTGTGTGTGTGTGCACGCGTGTGTGCGTGCGTGTGTTTGTGTGGTAATGTGTTAATCCCAAATCTTGTATGATCCAGTAAATCCAGACCGGAGGTCAATGATCCTTCACCAATAAAACCAGAGCAGCAAGGGTCACATTAAGTGTCATCGGTTGTCAACAGAGAATCTTGTTTTTTAGCATGCAGCTGGCCTGAGTTGACCACCAGTCCTTGAGCTTATTCAGCAACACGCGTGATTGTTGTGATTATCTTGACTGATAGCTAAATATAAGGTGGACTAGTACTCTGTTTCATTAGCATGAGAATGAATATGGACCTGCACAGGCATCCTGTATTAAATCAGGGATGCAGTGCAATGAAACACACAGACCTTTATGAGGCACATTTGTTCATATCTAAACAGTATTTTGTCAGGATTATGGTCACCATGATGACCAATTTGCTTTTATTTCATGCCAGACTCGATGTCTTCATTTTAAATGGTGTACATGTTATTTTTGTGATGAAATCCTTCATCTGTGTAGATTCAGAGCCTAGCAGGTCCATTACTCTGCTACAGAAACGCCTCAGGTTTCTATTCTGAGATGTTTGATGCCATCAGGGCCTTACAGCCTGGAAAACAATGGTGTGTGTGTGTGTGTGTGTGTGTGTGTGTGTGTGTGTGTGTGTGTGTGTGTGTGTGTGTGTGTGTGTGTGTGTGTGTGTGTGTGTGTGTGTGTGTGTGTGTGTGTGTGTGTGTGTGTGTTTGTAAGGCTACAAGCCCAAGTGAGAAATTGTCTCTAATCACACATGCTCAAAGATACCACCATACTATAAACAGCTCCACTTTCACACTCCTATACAGTACATCAAGCAGCATCGTTGTTGCATTGTTAACCAGTAACATAGCTCAAGCAGGGCATTTGTGGTTCGACTGGTCATGACTGTTTTCCCAAGATGTCGCCTACCTGTATACGCGAACAGTAATTTTTTTTTTTTCGTAAACTGTCTGTACACTTACAAAGTTCTCAATGCTTCAGTTTACATGTAGGGACCCTCATTATGCTACCGTGGAAGTGTGGTGCTATTTTGAGCCTTGTAGTGGTATAGAAATAGCGATTTATTTTTCTCTACTCTACCAGTGCCCCGAAAGCCTAGCGTTATAAGCTAATCAGCTGTCCGCGCTAGCTTGTTTCAAGCTAGAAACACATTCGATTACCATGAAAACATATCCCAGAGAACGGTCGACTCTGTACACATATGTTATTAACACCTATGTTCCTTTTTGCGCCAGAATTGCCCTTTAAGTATAAAAAATGACTTCACAAGCTTCACAAACATTAAAAAGTTACATATAGTCACTTTAAATACTATCTATCTATCTATCTATCTATCTATCTATCTATCTATCTATCCAGCTAACATCTAAGCAGAAGTGTCAAGTAACAAAGTACAAATACTTTGTTACCTTACTTAAGTAGAAATTTTGGGTATCTATACTTTACTGGAGTAATTATTTCACAGCAGACTTTTTACTTCTACTCCTTACATTTTCACCCAATTATCTGTACTTTCTACTCTTTACATTTTAAAAATAGCCTCGTTACTCCTATTTCACTTTGGCTTGTCATCGTTCAAGAAAACCAACCTATCTAGATAAATCGCTCCATCTGGATAGAGTGAATTTGATTGTGGTTAGATGAGAAGTATAAACATATACCATTCCCTATTGGTTTGTACGTGATCTATCGCACCTGCACATGACACAAATCACGTCACACTCCATCAAGGAAACCCTTTTTAAACCCTAGTATCTATACTTCTACCTGAGTAATGAATGTGAATACTTGTGACACCTCTGCATTTAAGTCACAGTCCAGATTTGCTCAGAATTCGCTTGAAGGTTGGATGGAAAGTCATTCTTATTAAGGAAGAAGTGTTTGTGTGTTTCATTAAAGCAGTAGATGTGGGTTTAAAAAAATAAATAAGATAAACAAGAATAACCTCTAATGTTGAACACAAATTGAACCTCTACACCTTGATTTGTTAGCTGCTGGTTTAATGACCAATTGGTCCGCTATTCATAAGTCAGCAAGTTACCAGCAGAGTAAAGAGGATAGATTCACTTTAATGAGACCTCAGGCAGACAACTTGAGAGCATTACTAAGGGGATGTTTTTTTTTAGTACATGTATGTCAACGTGGTGACTGTGTGGGCAGCTTTTTATTGTTAATTTGCACGTCATGAGAAATCCTCCTGGATGTGTTGAAGAATCATTTTGTTTAGTGATTGAAACAAGAGGGAAAGTGGAAGAGAACTCTGGGAGCAGATGGGTTGATAATTATAGAGTAGCTAATAAAACAGGCTAAAGACAATTTCTCACTTGGTTGCTCGAGTGCAAACACACACACACACACACACACACACAATCACATTCACATACACAGATGCATAACACACAGATATACATTGCCCACATGCATTGGTTTGGTATTTTGTTACTAGTAGTTGGTGAGACCTACTGTATTTAGCTCCACTTTACTGTACGGTTGCCAGTGTTTGCAGTCCAACAGTAACTCACTAAAGGCAAAGAGATAGTTTTAAATATATTCATGTGCAACCTTCCTTGCTTTGCTACGTCTATACTCGATGAAAGAGAGAAAGAAACTAGCGGTGATAGTTCAGCAAAGTTTGAAATATATCAATATGTATTTTTTTATCTTTAAGTGCATTGATTTATTTACTTTTTCACGTGTTGGCCACGTATATTATATGCAGTTTAATTCATTTGCACTCCCATCAGAAACCCCTTGTGATGCAGGTGGTGTAAACACATTTCGTGTTGCTTAAGCAGTATCAGAGAAATGTCTTGTCAGTGTTGGTTATGCCCCTGATAGAAACCAAATGCTATCAGCCAGCTGTTAAATGGCACACTGACTTGTTTCATTACTATAAAGTCAATATTTAGATTGTGAAACCATGTTCACAAACTAAACTAAATCTTTTACTTTTAGTTTTGGCCTTCTGATATGTTTTCCAAACCCTTAAATGGTGCTTTTAGAAAAACTGTATCAAAGTAGATGACTCTGAAAATGTCCTCACTTACATAAAATAAAGAGGCCATTTTTCAGTTGTCTTTCTGTGTGATGTGTCATTTTAAAAGCCAATAGGCAATCACACAATACAGCTGTTGAAATAATCTGAATTTGTATTCATGTTGTCAGACCTGTTTATGCTGAAAGCATAAAATTATGACTATATTTACAGTCTGATTGTGGTAACCTGCTAACAGATAACAAAACGGACATGACTTGATTTTGATCATAAAGTCTACCTGACAAAAAAAATGAAATAGAAAAACGAGAACAATTACAACTTAATTGTTTTTTGATCATGTAGAGCAGCAGATTTAACCCGCTGCGACTCACCAGAGTGACCAGGCTGTCCCTGTCTCACTGCAGGTGATGGCTGTGATGCAGTTTATTGTTTGGCCAAAAGACGTGTTCAGAAGAAGAGATGTGGCTGTTTTTCTGTTGTGTTTGAGATTGAGAAGAGAACTTTTTTTTAAAATAACAAAAAAACACGAGCAAGGACGTAGGTATCTGATATAAATAATCTTTTTTCTGGTTTAAGCGTCTTCAAGTGAAAATGATCTAAGTTCTGTCATCTCCCACCATGGTTGTTTCTAGGCAAGACAGGCAGTAAACAAGAACGGCAGTAGGAGGTGTGTGTGTGTGTGTGTGTGTGTGTGTGTGTGTGTGTGTGTGTGTGTGTGTGTCATCTTAGTTGGAGAAGAAGAGTTGCCAAGTCACGAGTTGTTTACCTTCAGGCGAAGGTCAAATATTCTCTGAATCTCAATACCTCTCTCACACACACACACACACACACACACACACACACACACACACACACACACACACACATTACCACATCACATAATGACAGAATACATACATCATACACATAATTACAGAAACTCTATCCCTTCTCTCTTGCTGATCCCAGCAGCGTTACAGCTAAATAGAAAAGGTCATGGGGGAAAGGTACAACTGGCATATACAAGAAGTCAGCAAAAAAAAATCATTTTTAGTGTACCAATATATGCCTAAAGTTTTGAATATCTTAATATTTGAAATTTGAATGTCCAATCTCAGAGTTTAAAAATCTGTATGCGCTTAAATGCAAGTGTCAACTGGTATGTAATTGTTAGTAATTCATAAATTCAGTAGCATGTTAGTGTGCCAGACAGTGTTGCCTTGGTAACTGGAAGTGTGTTTCACTTTATGTGGGAAGCTGTGACCTCTTTGCCAGGTGGGCGTTGGGGCCGTGATTGACAGGTGTCCAGTGACATCAAGGAGGAAGCGAGTGCTTTGTCACAACATGCGCCCGTCACTGTCACATAATGATGATGTTTGTTATTCTACGAGTGAGACCTGAAGTGTGTGTTGTGGACGTGTGTGTTGACGTGTTTCCTCCTTGTTGTGGTGTGAAAATGTCCCACATTAAATCTCACAGTGTATTTGTTGCAAAATGTCATGCATAGAACTAGAGATGGTCCGATACCAGTATCAGTATCGGCTCCGATACTGCCTTAAACGCTGGTATCGGTATCGGGAAGTACTGGAGTTTATGCACCAATCCGATACCACGTAATAAAGCCCTAAAGAAAATCTACGTTAAAGTAGTTTATTTATGTTCTTTTTCCATTATAACTGACTCTCCAGTCAAACTAGAGAATAAAAGAAAGTTCTGTGTTTGTTCATGTTTCACAAAGAGTTTAACCTGAGCCAGACCGACAACAAAGATAGAAATCATATCACATCCATACAGGGATAGTAGTATACAGTTTTTAAAACATAATAAAATATATGACACACTGGTATCGGATCGGTACTCGTTATCGGCCGATACGCAAGTTCAGGTATCGGAATTGGTATCGGGAAGCAAAAAATGGTATTGGACCATCTCTACATAGAACAATAGTACTGATCGGAATTACATTTGAAATGCAGTGGAGGATATTTCTACTATTACACATTAACATCTGCCTGCCAGAAACTACAGCAGGTAACCCCTGATGTGTTCATTAACAACATTGGCAACATTTTCATTTCCTCTGAGTCTGGACCTAAAAAGAAACAAATCCAGTATGACTTATTCTTTAAAGAATTTGGGGTTCGGCCATGCTTTGGCACCTTAATTTGAACATTATAATGACTCTCAAGTGGCTCTAATGTGCCAGTGTGTATTTTTAGTTTCCAATAATACAGCAGAACTAGTCAACAATCAGTGTATTGTATGTGACCAACTAATATAAACTCAGATGTCTTAAACTTCCAGGCTCAAGTTGTCTATATTTGGATTGATCTTAATGTTGGATTCAAAATATGGTCAGACTAAGGTTTCATAGTGTGTCAGAGCTGGAGTGCCCTTGAGCAAGGCACTGAATTTCTGCAAGCTTCAGAGTTGCAGCTCAATACCTTCATCTTTCCATTGAAATTCCTGCTGAAGATGCAACAAAAACACATTTCTTACAGACATCAAGTATAGAAAGTCAAAATGTAAAACTTAAACAATAAACAAGACTGACTCACTGACTGAAAATTTCTTTTAATGCAAATGAGAAGGTTGTTCTGAGCAGAGTAACCCAGCCAGCCTAATCAATAGAATTACAAAGAATATTCCTGATCAATACAAGAGGTAATCTATTTCCCCGGGCTTCTGAGGGAATGAACTGCCTGTCAGGACTGACATTTAGCGAAGAGAATAAAGCCTCAAGCTGGAATTCACTTTTATTTTTATTGACTGTCTTTGTTGAGGTCCATGTGCTGAGCAGGCAGTCTTAACAGAGAGTGATGCATGTAAGAGTCAGACATCCACACACACACACATATATAAGAAATACACACTTTAGGCCTATATTTAAATATACACACACACACACACACACACACATACACACACACACACACGCACACAAACACATATTTAACGCAAGGGGCGTTAAATGTAAACAATGTGAAACAGAACTAGTAGGCATCAAAAATACTTTGTTACTGTTAGTAAAACATCATGGTCTCCTCATTCTGAATATTATATCAATGTTGATTTAGCCTCATTCAAATTGTATTCCTGGTGTCTACCACATATTCGAAGCCACATTAATTGTTCCATTTAATCAAATAGACACAATATCTTGAGTGGGACTTTTATACATCAGTTTAGTTATCTCTCTCTCAGGAGCTTTTGGCTTAGAATATATATGTTGCTCTGGGCTAAATAGTCCTGTCCCTATTTCTTGTGTATCCTGAAAAAAACGTTGCGCTTTTGTAAATAGTATATTTAATTAAGAAATTATCTAATTTGAATTTGTCAATGGTAATAGTCTTACTCATACAGTAAATGCCAACAAAATGAATGTTGAAATACTCAACAGTGTGAAAATGAATGCATACTGGATAGTTACTATTAGAATTGACAAATTGCACTGTAATGATGTGCATTGCTCAAACATTTCTATTCTATTCAAATCCATTCTATTTTATACTATTGTGTTAATTCCTCGGTGTTATCCCCTGAACCATCTGTGGCGCACTAACTTTAGAGGCCGTCTGTTGCCTCGGGCAGTGCGACGCTCAACCGTGTCGAGGGGAAACAACGCCAGGAGCAGAGTGGGGTCAACTGTGTGTGTTTGTGTGTGGGTTTATGTGTGAGTGTGTGTGGAGAGAGATGACTTCTATCTGTTTGTGTAACAGGTTTAAGCCAAAGGACAGACAATGCAAAGCATTTGGGTTGAATTAATAAGTGTTTGTTAGTATTCAAAATATATATTTTCTACCCCAAATAGCTGGAGCTAGTTTGGTTCATTGTATATTGTTGCTATGACGATGGCATTCATTGTGGTGTTGGGTAGAGGCATTTTTTCTTCTCTGTGGGACTTTTGGCTACTGCTAAAAATACTGGATTTGTGACTGTGTGGGCTCATTGTTTGATAGATGTATTCATTTCTGCTTTGTAAAGATGCAAGCTGTGTAGGGGGAAAGGTCAGTTTTCTCTTAAATCTATTGGTATATATAAGAGTAGAAAGAATGAGGTAATCTGAGAGGCACAGTGTTGTAAGGAAGAGACGAGAAGGAGGGGAGGAAAAGCCACTCTTGGAGCCTTCCCTTTCTTATATCCATCCATCTGAAGTTAATGATGGCCCAATCGTTCCTCAGCCCTCACCTCATTCAGCCTGAGGGGTAAGCAGAGAATTAGATGGGGGGAGGAGGGGTTATTGGGAGGTGGTTGTAATCTGCGTTATTGCTTTCCATTTCATTCTTTCTCTCTGTTACAGACCAGAGAGCAGCCACATGTTAAAGTCACCCTGTGATTATCAGCAAGAGGTGGATTCAGAGCTGATAGGTGGGATGTTTCTAGCCAGCAGGTCAAGTTTCACATTCGAAAAATCCCACCATCAGTTTGGTATGATTTCATGCAGACCTAGGCTTCATTTAACAGTAATCAGATTAAGACAATTGTTCAATTACAACATTACCTAGGGCTATTATACTGTATTGTCTGCAGGGCCTCAGAGACGTACATCCAGCTTTTCCAGCACTTGCTTCTTTCTTTCCGTTATCAGGTGATGTTGCAGTGTGAAAAGAATGACATCTACACGCCCCAAGAAAAGAAACATCAAGCTTAAAACTACTTCATATTCTGCTCAGAATAGTACTGGATGGAAGAGGCAGGTCATTCCTGTTGTTTCCGATTGACAACACAGTTTGATTTCTTGAATGTCAAGCAGGCCGAGTGTGGCTGTCCATTTGAGGTGTAACTCTGAAAAAGGTTGTGATCTTTAAGTTTAATGTATCATGCAACTCAATGCAGAATGACATTAGCAGAAGATGTTAGATGGGCAGACGCCGGTGTCGACTTGAGCTAAAATATTTCATCTGCGAAGGGAGGTTTTCACTTGACCGTACTTATGTTCCTCCCAGCATCTGGGTGTCATTTGAGGTGCTCAGCCCAAATAACACAGAGGAGGATTACTGCAGATCTTGTAAATTGCTAACTGTCTCTTTTGATCTTCCTCCATCTCCCCTCGCTCTGATTTCTCCCTCCAGATCAGCAATAGATAAGGCTTTGGGTGTTTTGCATGACAGCTTTGGCAGAGTGTTAATCACATTCCAACATATTGATTCAGTCATGCAGGGCCTGAGGAATGACCTATTATGAATTAAGTTGAACCCCCACTCTTCATCATGCAGAAGGATTACTGTGGCATTTTGAGGTTTAGTTGGCTATTTTTCCCAACCAGACACTTGGGGAGGGAAACCGTTCTTCATGTTTATAGAAGTGTACTTTTTAGAGAAAAACAAAGGCTTTTCAGGACTTTGACAGACTTTTGCTACAGATTATCATGTACATGCCAAATGCCTGCCTGTGATTAGTTGACTTCTCCCTGACCCACAGCCAGTGGCTCCTTCAGACCATATTAGCATGCTAACCTCTGTTCACCTCCGTCCCAATCTCTCCATCTCCTCTTGTCTCTGTATCAGTCTTCTTTTTCTGTGTTTATCACTCATTGTCTTCGTCACTCGATTGTTTTATTTCTCTGCTAGTCAAATATGTTTTATACTGTAGCTCTGACTTAACAGCAGATGCCCATCGTCCCAGTGTAGCTCAGCAAATTACCTCACAATGCTGCAGGGGAGCACTATATACTCATTATTGTTTCTGTATCATCTCTTTGTTAATCTCACCCAGTCAGTGTTCATACACTGTGTGTGTGTGTGTGTGTGTGTGTGTGTGTGTGTGTGTGTGTGTGTACACACTGCAGATTGTTTGGCGTGCTTTTTAAAGAGTGTGTTGGTCAGTTTTCATGTTTTATATTTGGAAGTAGAAGTAATGTGTCTTTGCATTTACAACTTACTACTGCCAAGTGTCGGACATATGCCTTTTGTGTCAGATTTCATTCCTGTTTTCCAGATAATGAAATGTGTGTGTGTGTGTGTGTGTGTGTGTGTCCATAAAAGTGAGAGAGCAAAACACACACACAAAGAGGTTCCCAAGTGTGTGTGTGTGTGTGTGTGTGTGTGTGTGTGTGTGTGTGTGTGTGTGTGTGTCTGTCTGTGTGTTGTGTGTGTGTGTGTGTGTGTGTGTGTGTGTGTGTGTGAGTGTGCGAGCGTGCGTGCGTGTGACAACTGTGGCCGGTCAGCTATGCATCTGCTGCGGAAGAGATACATTTCACCTCGTCTGACAGCATCAAAGAGCCGAAAACATTCAGACAACAATTTTGTCACACTGTAACAAATCCCTGACCTCAGAACTATCTGTTCCACAGACTAAGTTTAGTCTGGTGTTATGGAACAATATAGGGAGCCATGGAGCGAAAGATAACCAGAAGAAAGATGGGCATACATTAAAAAGCAGTTATTTTCCTTTTATTTTTTTGTTGTTTTAGCAGCAGCAGGCTTATCCTGGATATGGTTGAGGTTTCCTCTGATCTAGCTGTAAAACATTTTATAAAATATCTGTATATTTCAATATTTAATTCAGTTGTGTCTATAAATATCAATAATGCAGCATTTTTAAACATTTGTGTCATTTTACTGTTAAGTCACACCGGTTAGCAGTACAAACGTCTCCAAGATCACTTTGTCAACCTACTTCCAGTGCAGATTGTTTAATGGTTTTGTACTGAATGCTTAGTTTGAAGATTTTCCAACCTGATAAGAACAGAATGAAACGCTTTTTTTAATTTGTTGATTGATTAACCTGACCAGTAGCTGTCAGCACAATACAACCATATGTGGCTGAAAAGACAAAGACCAGAAAAAAGATGGAGGATGGAAAAAAGAGAGATATGACTGTTTATCTTCCCCAACTGTCCACTCTGTACCCTGAACCTCTGGTTGTCATGCTGATGGTTGTATACATTCATATACACAACCTTATAAGGAGAAAGATCGAAAGGTCACTTTTGTGAATGATTTGGCCATATATGGGCATAGTAGAATGTGATTTTACTATAAAGTATGTTGGGGAAGCACATCCTACATTTCCCATATTGCATAATACCTCCCTGATTCCTAAATACTCACTTATTTTAAACCCCACACACCAAGTTTGTAAAACAGGCTTCCTATTTATAGGTCTCCAGCCTTTTTTCTTTGAGCTCCCTTTAGAGTGACTCTTCAGAGTCATTTAACATGCTACCATGGATCTAGCATTAAAGTGCTCATATTATGCTCATTATATTAATTGTATTTAGAGGTTGTACCAGAATAGGTTTATGTGGTTTTATTTTCAGAAAACACCATATTTTTGTTGTACTGCACATTGCTGCAGCTCCTCTTTTCACCCTATGTGTTGAGCTCTCTGTTTTAGCTACAGAGTGAGACATCTCACTTCTGTTCCATCTTTGTTGGGAGTCGCACATGCGCAGTAAGTACTGCTAGCTTGTCAGTCGCAGAGTATGAGGGAGTGCCATGCTAGCAGCTAGGCGAGCACTATAATGTGTGTTACAAAGTGACTTACATTCGTCACGTGAAGTAAAGGCTGGACTACAATAGAGCTGTTTTGAGCAGTTTTCTGAACAGTGTTTTCTGTTGGAGATGGTAAGTCCCTTTGGGGTGGACTTTGGGCTTTTTCACTTTGTAAACCTATAATGTGCACAAAAAGATATATAAAACAATAAAGGAAAGGGAAAAAGCCAAAAAGCATAATATGAGCACATTAACTATAAGCTCAAAGGTAAATCTGTGGGATTTATTTAAAGAATAGAAAAGAGAAGGAAGTTGGATGAGAGATGGGGAAATGAAAAAACATTTTCTCTCTGTCCCTCTGTTTTAATTTACCTCGCTGACTCTCTTTATGTCAGTCTTTCTAAATATCCTCTTGTCCTGCCCCCAGGCATCCGTAAGCTAAGCCAATTAAGAGAACTGGCAGCAGAGCCATTGGAAACGCCTTGGAAACCATGCCACGCTGGCCACACGTTGCCGTGGAAACAATCGGACCCCTCTCTCCTCTCATTCCCACTACAGTGCAAAGTGGACCTGTGAACTGCCAGCACTTTAACTAACTGAACTCACGTTAGGTCTTAAAATTGATTAATCGTCTTTCTTTCTCTTTCATTCTTTCTATTAATTTAGTCATCAAAACCCTGATGGATTCACATTAATGCTGATAATGAAAAGTGAAAAAAGGGGGATCGGAGAGAGGGAGGGAGGGAGGAAGAGAGGGAGGGAGGGAGGGAGGGAAAGAGGCATCAGATAAAAGAAGAGAAGAGAAGGAAGAGAAGAGCTCATAAAAGATAGACAAAGAGGGAGAGGAAGAAAAAATGGGAAAGATTAAAGAAAGCTAAATGATATAAGTAAAGTTAGGCAGAGATAGCACAAAAGAACAAGAGAATACATTTTCATCATGGCAATACATTTAAATTGACTTGGTTTAATGAGGTTTAAACACTCAGTGTAGGTGTCGTGTTGGGGTGTGCCAAAATATTTATTTGAATTGACAAGAAAGAGGGAGACAAAGAAAAGAGATGGAGAAAGAGGTATTATCATTGAATCATGCCAATAAAGCTTTCTGAAGTGAGCTCCAAACAGAAACACACAGAGGTGGTGAATGGACCTCTTCACTTCATGCCAATACAATTTCTTTGGAAATTGGAGGGTAAATGAAAGAGATTTGGAGTTAGTTTGTAAGTGGCAGAAAGAGAGCCTGGCAATGCCAACTGGAATAGTGTGCCATTGCTAGACTTAATCGGCCAAAAAAAGAGGACAAGAAGAAAGAGGGAGGAGGGGGAGTTTAAGAAAGAGAGGGAGAAGTGAGCCCCTGAATCTGTAGATTGAGAAGAAATGTCAACGGGAGGAAAGAGAAAGAGCAAAAACAGGATTTTTTTTTTTTTTTTTTTTTTTTTCTCCTTAAAAGTTTGTAAAGGAAAATGGCAAAGAGCAAGCGGGCAACAGAAAGACAATGAGGGTTATTGTATGGTTTCCAGCCCTGTGAATAGGCCTGACATTTGCTTTTCCCCTGCTGTCTTTTGTGCGGTCAGACTCAGCACCGGTGACCAGTTCATACTGCCGTTTCCTGCTACCAAGTTAGATCCCACTGCTGCCGGTCGCACATGTTCATAGGAGTGTTTTTAAAAAGCTTCAGACAAAAACCTACATGGTTATCTAAATAATTGTTTCTCTCTGCGGATGATTGATTTATCATGTTCTGGATACAAAACCGCTAATTCTCACAGATTTGTTTTACTAGTCCAAAGAGGACAAAGCAGTTGATTGCAAGTGCACTGTAAACCTTTGAAGTAAATGTACAGCTAAACTCTCACAGTATCTTACTGTTGTTAATGTTATACAGGATCATACTGTAAATGGCAATGGGGTTAGGGTTAGGGTTAATATTACAGCACTATCTACGAATGTTATACATTACAGGTATTTACTGTTAATACCAATGCATCTTGGGAAAATAAAATGAAAGGCGGGAATTACACTGTCTATTTACAGTAAAATACAAACTCTACCTTCAAATTTAACAGCAGTATGGTTATTGTAAATAAACAGTAGTTTGGGGTACTTTCCATAAGATCATCTCTCAATGCAAATCAAACCAGCTATTAGGCTAACAGAAATAAAACCATGCCAATCTCTAGGTATGGTGAAGGGTGTGTGATGATGTGGGTCTATTTTAATTCCAGAGGAGAAGGGAACTTTATCAGGATGCATAGTATCCTGGATCCATGAAATAACTGGCCTTTAAAAATAAACATCTGCCTGCCTCTATGGGAATTTAACATAGGGGTGTACTTACTTATGCCTCCTGTATTTATTTATTTACGATACATTATTCATTCACAAAGAAAATTGGTGTTCTCAAAGGTTGGATTTTTCCTAAAATTTTTAATTAAGGCATTAAGATCAATTTCCAAAAGATGATTTTTTTATTCCTCTTTTTAGTCAACTTTAGCATGGGTTCATAAACTTATGAGCACCACTGTACAAATGTATTTTTGTTGTACAAAACAATGTGCATATGACATATGCAAAACTGCAAAGGATACACATGTTATTACCAGTTAGTAACAAATAGTGACATGTCAGTATAGAAAGAGCTACAGTAGATTATAACGGTTCACAACATCACCATATTTTAGTTTAAATCAAAACCCAACAGTAAAAAAAATAACACTGGGTCAAAACATCAAAACAGCCCATTGTCTTGAGAGGTTTAACCAGTAAAGTTAACCCAAGAAAATTTAAGGAAAATGTCAGTTTAATTGACAAGTGATCTAGAGCACTGCAAGCAGCACAGCATTACGTTCTTAAGCACCAGAGATCAATCCAAAGAAAGTAACTGTTTTCCTGTCCACAGAATGCAGTTTATATACTTGTCCTGATCTATATCAAAGTAATCTGTTAGTATTTTTACCCTGGTTTTTACCAGCTGCCCCCTCCTACAGTCTACACTGTATTAAGCTTACCTTTACTTCTTTACAAACATGTACACATATCCGTACACTTGATCCCAGACACACACACAGTGCTTGATTGAGCGTGTAATCAAGGAAAGGGTGAGAGAAAATAGAAGGGAAGTAGGGAATCCTAGCAAACACACACACACACACACATTAAAATTCATACACACAGAGGTGAAACAGAGGAGAAAAAAATATCAAAAGAAGATTAAAATTAAAGTTTCAATGCATTCTCGCGAGCTCTGTAGAGTAATAATCAATAGAACAATAAGTGAGGGGGGAGTTGGTGAAAGAGGTGTAAAAGACGAATCCCCCTCTACCTTTTCAGCAAAAATGGAATTAGCTTCACCTTTTCATCACTGACAATCTTTGTGGCGACTCTGTTCCGTGGCAATGACACACCTGTAACAGCTCAACATATTTCAAGTAAAAAAAAAGATAGCATTTTCTATCATGTCTCCAAACATGTGTCCAGGTAGCTCAATTGGTAGAGCGGGTGCCCATATATAGCGGTTTACTCCTGGACGTGGGTTCGACTCTGACCTGTGCCCCTTTGCTGCATGTCATTACCCCCTCTCTCTCTTCCCTTTCATGTTTTCAGCTGTCCTGTCAAATAAAGGCCTAAAAATGGCCAAAAAATAATATAAAAAAAAAATGGGAGTATTTCATCCGAGGAGTTCTTAAGCCGCCTTAACATTTATATATATTTCATATGCAGATTATGTCTAGATAATGATTTGGTTGAATTAACACCTGACATTGGATCCTGTGAGACCGCCATGCACATCATCAATGATGTAATGCCCTTATCTTTCTGGTGTGTAGATCTTATTTTCGAAGTGGAGGAAGACGCTGTGTTAGAGGAGTGCAATGCCAAAGACAACAGTTAAAGGAACACACCGACTTATTGGGAATTTAGCTTATTCACCGTAACCCCCAGAGTTAGACAAGGCCATACATACCCTTCTCATCTCCGTGCGTGTTGTAATGCTGTCTGACGGCTCCAGAGGCCTCAGGCCAGCACAGAACATGCAGGTGAATGGTTCCAGTAATCCTACTGCTCCGAATAAGTGACAAAATAACACCAACATGTTCCTATTTACATATTGTGATTTATAGAGTCACAGCGTGTTCAAAAAACAACGTAACATGAGACACAGCCATCTTCTAACTGTAAACAAACTGGGAACTATATTCTCAGGCGGAAGAATATAGTACTTGGGCGGAGTGATATGCTCGCAGCAAGTCTGTTTGAGAATAGTTCCCAGTTTGTTTACTGTTAGAAGATGGCTGTGTCTCATGTTACGTTGTTTTTTGTACACGCTGTGACTCTACAAATCACAACATGTAAATAGGAACATGTTGGCGTTATTTTGTCACTTTTGTCACAATTTGGAGCAGTAGGCTAGTTGGAACCAGTTACCTGCAGGACCTGTGCTGGGCTAAGTTAATGCTGGAGCCGTCAGGCAGCGTTACAGCACGCACGGAGATGAGAAGGGTATGTATGGACTTGTCTTACTCTGGGCGTTACGGTGAATAAGCTAAATTCCCAATAAGTCGGCGTGTTCCTTTAAAGAGAGTCAGGGTCAGGGTAGGAGGAGTGTTGGGCTTTAATAAGGCATCTTGAAGGATATTATTTTCGTGAGAGGTCAATTTTTGAAGACGGGAAGGCATAGGTGCAGGTTTTTTGTAGTGACAATGCATGCTATTTTGATGTGTAAACAGGATTTTAGACACTCAGAACACCATTTAAGTTGTGGTAGATGTCTAAATAATTGTGGCAAAGAAGAACTTTTGTCTTCAATTCCGGCATAAGTTTCCTGGGTTTGTTTTTTTTCTTTTCTTTTTCTCATCATCAATACCTTCAAATATAGCATAGCATTCTCAAAACAAACTGAAAAATTGATGCATTAATAAGCATGTTTCATCTCTACAAAAGGACTCCTCACTGTTCAATTTAATTCTCGGGAGATTTTAAGAAAGGCAATCTGATTGAGTCACAAACATGTTTTGAAAAATAAAGAGTCAGACAAGGAGAGACATAAAGAGAAAGTCAGAGATGAACCTAAAAAAAATCCGCAGACAGAGTCAGTGCTTGCGTTCAACTGTTGAATAAAAATATTCACTTTATGGCTGTCTCGGACTCAATCATCTGTTCTTCTTTTTGACACCGATGTCCTGTGTAGAGTGAGGTGAAAGTGTTCATGTCTGACTGCTTGACATATGAATGCTTGACATATGCACAAGAATTATCCTGCTGGCTTTGGAAAGTATCTGCAAGTCAAAGTATTTGTTGAAAAACAACAGACAGAAAATATTCGCATACTCTCAAAATATTAAAACATTTGTCTGTACTTTTTAAAACGGCAAGATTAAACAGCCAAATAAAAGTTGGGAATGCATGCCTCATAATTATTTTAAAAGTGTTTTTAAAATTTTATTGAACATAATCCTGCCAAACAAATTGCAGATATGTCTTATATCAATGTTCTGTGTAGTTGTAGGAGTGTGGTAATTTATTCATGGGGAACTATGCTTAAACATAATGTACAAGTCAGCAAAAATATATTTAGACTTGAAACCAAAGTATAAAATGTCCAACTAAACATGGACAGTGGTGTAAAAATTACCATATTGTTATTTCCAAAGACAGTAAATGAACACAAACAAAATCTCTATCTGGCTGAAGGGTCTGAGCTTGGGCCCACAGAGAGCAAAACTATTGGTATGTTACAGTTGGTACTGTAAGGAGGCCTTTATTTCTGAGGTTGGAGGTATAGTCTAGAGTATTATCAAGGAAGTGTTTTCACTTCCACAGTTGTGGCTCCAGAGGCTCTTCAATCCACTTGACTGTTCGCCACTCTCTATCAGCGCTGATCCCATCGCGCAGCTTAGAGCTCATAAATGGCCTGAAAAGGATGGAGCGCTGCAGCCTATTAGCATTCTCATCCTGTCTTGCTCTTTTACCGACTCTCTCTCTCTCTCTCTCTCTCACTCTCTCTCATACACACACATACACAGTCTCTCTCTCCCCAATCTTGTTATGCGGTTGGTTCATACATTTAGAACATGATATATGCACTGCATTACTTTGTTCTGCAGCCTCTTCATCCGTCATTCCTCATCCTCTTCTTAACTTTTAACTATTTTTTGCTGTAATTGCAATTGTGTGTGTGTGTGTGTGTGTGTGTGTGTGTGTGTGTGTGTGTGTGTGTGTGTAGTACTTATAAATTGCTGAGCTCAGCCATCTCTCACTTAATCCTGAATGGAATAACTAAAAACCCCATTAACTAGTGTGTCTCTCGCTCTCTCTCTCTCTCTCTCTCTGTCTGTCTCTCTCTCTCTCCTTCTCTCTCTCGCTCTCTCTCTCCCTCTCCTGTTTTGCAAATGAAAATCTCCCAGCTGAGTAGTAGCATTATATGGCCTAAGGAGACAAGAAATGATGTAGAAACAAATGGAGTTAGGTGTGGAAAGAGGCCCGGTCACATCAGCATTGAAAATGACAACATTTTGCAGCAAGATCAATACATTTCAATGGAATTGCCACAATTAGCTGAATCGTTCACAAGAAGGAAATAAATCTGTGCAAAGTGTGGATTACGACTTGAACTGGACAACTTTGAAATACTAATTTACACAGTTAAGTAGCGCTAAGGTGTGCTGCATTTTCATCTATTTCTCTTTTTCGATGCAGGACTGTCTTCTTTCTCTAACACACACCAAAGTAATCTACTCTTGCCTAAAAGCACTATATTTTTTTAGCACTGACAGGTCATGTCTGTGCATGTGTGTGTGTCTTCTGCAGTTTAAATACTACATTACATTATATGTGATGATGCAATCCAGAACTCAATGCAACACTTTTTTCATTAGCAACAAATTAGAAGAATGTGTTTCTTTTCTGGACCAAAACACATAAACACACCCACTCTGTCTCTCTCTCACACACACACACACACACACACACACACACACACATTAATATATATATAAACAAAAAACCAATGCGTCCCCAAGTGTAAAGTTACCACAAAAGGTTGCCACTTAAAAACAGCTCCCATCAGCTTCTGAGAAGTTGGAGGAAAGTATTATGTTATGTGGCAAACACACTCATGTGTGTTTTAAATCAGATTTACAAGCTCCCCAAAGACATTTCCTGTGCGAAGATGTGTGTGTGTGGTTGTCTGTTCACATTTATGTGTGTGAGGGAGTCCCCAGGATTTTCCAAACTCCTTATTAGGTTAACAAGATATACTGCAGCTAGGAATGAAGGGAGAGCTAGATAGCCACATATACTGTAGAGAGAGAAAGAGGAGATAGGGAAACTCCTTGTGATAATAGAACATAGTTTAAAAGACACAGAGGAGTGTCTGACGCACACACACTTACACTCAGGCACGCATACACACACACACACACACACACACACACACACACACACACACCAGTTAGACAAAAATGGAGACTGGCTGCTGTTTATGACTTCGTCAACTGTTTTGCATAGTGCTGTCCAATGAAAATGACCATTACCATAAACATTATTTTATGGCCCTGTTTAGTATCAGACTGATAAAATGACTCTGAGCTGAGAAAACAAGCAAAATGGCTGTTACTGCAGTTCCTCACCGACCTTCTGGCTGAGTTGAAAAAGCTGTAAAAGCTTCTCAAAGGAAACAGAAAGTTTGTTATTGAGCTAACCTTTTTTCTAGAATGGATGCAAGCTGGGAAAGTTCCAATACTACCTTCAACAGCTGGCTACTGGAAGTTTTCCATCCAGGCATTTGAGAGTTTAACCATAAATATGTTTTCCATTCATACTTTTTATTCATACCAAATATTTTTGAAGCATACCATGGGTTTAAGATTGATTTTCTTCCTCCAAGGCAGCCACCAGTTTTCATTCATTGTATTACCGTATAAAATAAAGTTGCAGTAATCAATAACAGTGACCATTTTGTTCAACTTCTTTTTTGCTAGTCAGTTATGATGTTTTCACAAGGTGATGAAGTTATGAGCAAAGCTTTGTTGTTGGTGCATTCCAGGGAACTCTGACATCTCAGATCTGAGAAATGGCTGTGAAACATGAAACAAAAAACACTTTAATTTTTTTTATTTATATTAAGATCAGTAGCGACAGCCATCCCCCAAATCTAGAACTTTTTAACCATCTAGAGTTTTAACCATCCCTACCGACAAAATACCCTACACGGATGAAAGGTGGAAGGTGGGAAATCAGCAAAGAGGTATTACAAATGCACATAATAATAAAGAAAACAAGGTTCTGCTGTGGTTCTTTAAAGATCACATATATTTGTTAGCCTTTATGTATCTTTTGTAGCTCAGGACCATTGTCAGGTTATCTTACAATTTCAGTTTGAATCGTTTTCAAATTACATTAGTTGAATGGATTCAAAACTCGCTTTACTTTAGAGCTCTGCCTGAGGCATTAACTGTCTAAATTTCTTCATGAGGAAATGTGTTAACTGAATTTCATGTAGTATATACAATATATTGATGATATGATCATTTACATCAATACATTTTGCAGATACCAGTAATGTCTTAGCTTTCCCCATGAAACAGCTACCAGACAATGAATGTTTAAAGTGTTTGTGGAATCAAAAGCTTTAGTGAGCTAGATATGCTAAATGACCAAAATCTCTATTACTCTATCAGCCTGCCAAAGAGAGTCGCGAAATAAACATTTTATAATAAGAGGGACAAAGAGACACTCAGAGATAAATTGAGATCTCTGTAGTCCATGTGGGGCCGACAGCAGCCCTGCAGCAGTGTGTGTGTGTGTGTGTGTGTGTGTGTGTGTGTGTGTGTGTGTGTGTGTAACCTTTTTTGTGTTCCCATTAGCCTCCATAAAGTCAGGATTATGAGTATTAGTGAGCAGACTGGAGCTTATTAGAGGAGGCTGGCTGAGGGCTGTCGGCCTATTGTTGTGGTTTCCCACTGCAGCCAACATCATTATCAGCTTTGTCTTATAAAAACACTGCATGTAAACAGCACACACACACACACACACACACACTTAAGCTGTACACACTCCTGCTAATAAAATCACTGTCACGTTCACATTTACATAAGTGCAGACAAACACACACTCTTGTTCTCAGAATGTCAAACAGTGACTCTTAATGTACTGTAATTGCAAACACACACACACACACACACACATACAGGCAAATGTGCACACAGTGGCATCTATGCTGACACTCTTTGATCCATTCCCACAGGGACAAACAACGTACATATGCACATACAACAACACAAACGCACACACTTCTTTTGTTTAGTCTGCGACCAAAGTCCACCCACCAGCAATCTGTTCCACACAAACAAACCAGTTCACAATCTCAAAGGCCAGTTTTTTTCACACACACACACACACACAAACACACCTCCCACTTTTCCAAACTTACATTTATACAACAACAGGTTGGACAAAAGAGGCACGCATGTGAACACACATAAAAACACACACTCTTATCATTCACTGTGTAAAACGTGTTCCAAAATATGTTATTTTTTATCAGCACTTCAAATGTTAGAATTATAATCATAGCTACACACACACAATGAAAGACAAACACACAGGTTTGTTCCATCACTGTCATGTCAAATTGGACCTGGTTGTCCGTTATTACCCGTCCTCCACACACACACACACACACACACACACACACAGACAACCAGCAGAGCAACAACATTTTTTCTTCAAACCTAAAATAAAGCGGCCGTTCCCAAACTCAAATTTTCCGATCCAAATACGTCGCTAAGGCAGGTTGCTGAGGAAAGGGGAGTGACCGGCACTGCTGCCTGTGGTGGTTTACAACTTCCTGTGTATTTATGTTTGTGTGTGAGGCAGGGGAAAGTGCTTTGACAGTGTCAAATATGTGCCATGCACCAGAAAGGCTCTTTGGATAGCCTTCCACTTCTGGAAACTGTTTTCTCAACTAGATATTAGATACAGTGTAGTGCATAAACCTAGAAAGCAGATTTAAATAGCAAAAGGAAAAAATAACACAAAGGCAGCAAGCAAAAGGGCTTTTACTTAGTTCCTCTATCACAGTTGCAGAGGCAGACCGTTGAGTCATATGAAATGCTGCAGTATGTTTCAGAACAAAAAATAAAAATATTGATTTTATTTTAGCATTTTTAAATACATGCACTTGTGGTTTTCAGATAGTTCACATGTAAAATGTAAGCTATCGCATGTGAAAACATCAATTGCAAATTGCAAAATAGCATCTAGACAGGTTTAGTTTTGAAACAGCCTTCTGGTGATCCGACTGATATTTGTTAGTTGCAGAAAGTTAAAGTTTTAAAAAGTCTCCTTTTGTTTGTTTTTTTGTGGCTTATTTCATATTAATGTGCTTAATCTCGAACACACAAATGTCAAACATTGCCGTGTCTTCCCTTGTCCTATTTCAAGTTCTGGTGTCCCCTCTTTGGAAATAAACAATTTATAGTATGGTTAAGTGTTATCATGGAACATCAGGGACATGTGGATAAAAAGCATCATGGCAAATATTCAGGGTCCAAATTGCAGGAGCACCAGAGCCAAAAACCTGCGAAATCATTCATCTTGAGAGAAGGCGAGGGTGGAATATCATGACAACAGAAACATGAACAAACTTGATCAGCAAAAAGGAAAAGTAAAGGTCACCAACATGAACAGACATATTATAATGATTGTTTGGCACATTCAGACTGGCAAAGGTGTGTGTTTGCACTACTTCAACGTGACTCGGTCAAGCTGTTTTTGAATAATCTATTGGCTGTATATTCCATCATCTAATTCAAGGGATGTTTTCCTCTGTTTGAGAGTTTCGGTTAAATGTTTTGTAAACTCTGACAGAGGCCAAAAAGTGTTGCAGGAATATTGTTTATGAAAGAGAAAATAAAGAAACAGCAGAAGAAACAGTGGGAGGGAAGGAGGAGATGGAGTATGATGGAGAAGTTTGGAGATCTGTCACAGCTGCTCAGATGTTCACTTTCTATGCTTTTTTTTTGCAAACTCACATAGAGACCATCTTAACACAGATGTACACACATTGTGGTCCCTGAAGTAATGTGTGTGTGTGTGTGTGTGTGTGTGTGTGTGTGTGTGTGTGTGTGTGTGTGTGTGTGTGTGTGTGTGTGTGTGTGTGTGTGTGTGTGTGTGTGTGTGTGTGTGTGTGTGTGTGTGCAGCTGAAATTCCTTTGGTGTGTTCGTGTGTGGGTGCAAGGGCAATGCTGGTGTGACACATTTGTGAATGCTGCCATGCAAGTGTGATACCACCTCTGTCTCTGTGAGTGTGTGTTATGGTATTTCTATCCTTGTGAGGACCAATTGGACTTGCAAGCTTTAAGAGTTAGAACATTTTTGGAAAGATTTTGGCTGGGGCTCCGTCAAAGGGCTTTTTGAGAGTTAAGACTTGGTTTGGGGGTTAATGTTAGGGTAAAGTTTAGTCTAAGGTCAACATAAGGGACTAAGCAATGCACTATGTCAATGAGGGTCCTCACAAAAGTATAGAAGTGCAAACATACATGCGTGAAGAGTGTATATTTCACATTTAATGTGCCACAATTACGTGTTTTTCAGCACATTTCATACTCCATTATTCTTAGTGAACCATCACCTGGC